>NC_079454.1:37753760-37912897 GCF_903798145.1 Danio aesculapii | reverse complement strand
GCCTTACAACAACAACGGCCTGGCTTATGTAATAAAGCATTTTTTGTAATTTTCACAGATGTGTAAACACCAGCCCAGGCTCATGAAAGCGTACCTCTAAATACATTTCTGGAGAGTGCCAAGTATTTTTGCTGTTTTTGTTTGTGAATGCACCATCTCAAATTTCTCTCGCGAATGCCATTCGTGCCTGTTGTTCTCACATAAATCCACCAGAGGCCGCTGTTGACAATGTTTGACTGACTGAGTGATCGACTGACCCACCCTCCTCCTTCCCTAAACCCAACCAATAGTGTTTTTAATAGCACAGATCGACTTCCCTAAACCAAGTCAACAATCCAGAAAAAGAAAAGTCCTCGTATGATTTTTACCACGTTTTATTACATTCTAACCCTGTTATTTACTTGTTTATTTTATGGATTCTGTTTTTGTCTCACTCGCTCTCTGGAACCCTTCCTCTCCAGACTCGAACTCCGTTGTTGTGGTCAACTACTCTCTGCATCTCAAGTCCACCAATGTACATGGCAAACTAACAGGGCAAATTGGTAACAGGGGGAAAGCAGTCCATACGGAGGTAAGCGATCAGCTGGTAAGTGCGAAAAGTAACTGCGTCATATTGCCCTGTAGCGTTTGTTTTAAAAAAAGAAATGCAACCTTACCTACATCTGTCTACATAATTTGCGATCTCCAGAAACATACATAGGGCTACGTTTACAGAATGAGCCTAAATTGGTGAAAACAGTTTATTTTGAAAAGAATGATTTTGGCTACTTCATTGTCATGTACACAGCCTTAATTTGAATGTGCTATTCCCTTTAAGTGTAGCTGGAATCATGAAGATTTTGCAGAAGTGCACTGTATTTTTACTGGTATTTATATAGATATATGATCCTTGGGAATAAATACAGAAGCAAACCTTGTCACTAGTGTTTAGAGTGAGTTTGAGTATCTGAAATACTGCATCTACGGAAACATGCCAAAACTGTCTTGGTCTGGCTATTAGACCATCAGCTCCAGATGACCAGCATGTTACTGACAGCAAGTGACCAACTCCAATTCTACAAAATATTTATTGCTTTTCTTCCCAAAGAGTGTGCGATTTAATGATGTAACACAGTGAAAACCTGACGCTGTCTTCCACTGTGTCAAAAGCGTGAGTGACTTATTTTCCAGGCACTCTCTCTTTTTAATTGGGTCGCACTTCTCCTCGGCAAAGAAAAACGATCTGACAAATTTATGCGCACATAAACAACCAAGCCATTTTGGGCAGTCGAGTGATCATGTTCGGGGACTAATAATTGCATTATCATTGATGCGTGGAAGGGTATGAATCACCTTTTAATTCCAAAAAGAAAAAGGGGGTTCATTGTATCTGGACATCTAGCTGTACATCTGCTCCAAGATACACGCGTAAAAACAGACTGGCTGCTCTTTCGCAGGGCAATTACCTTACAGTCTGGTTATTATTTACACCTCAGCCTGACTGGCACACTAATGTAGCTTCACGTTTCCCAGAAGACTGTTCTATCAATAGTTAGGACACCTGCTCTCTGGTATTCAATGATTCAAGCTATTAGAGATGCACTATATTTCCCATCACAGAGTCAATGCTGTGCTCACTTATGAATTAAACATGATGCAATGAGCCATTCGGAGTAAGACAGTTCTGTATTAATGGAATAATTCTGATCATTAATGCCACAAACGCATATGTTAGATTTCATGCAGCAATATCTGCTGTTGTTTTCCCTTCATTTCAAATCTATTCCAAAATACATTTACTTGACTTGCCAAACCTGAGCTCACAAAATGTTATGTTTTCTGGTTGCTCTGGCTAGGTTGAAAATCATGGGGTTATAAAAGGGGCATGTGCTGCTTTGCGTGCCGACCGAGAGCCTCTCATTAGGACAGGCCATCACATGAAAATACCAGAGGGTAAATTCATTTACTCTGCATTCACATCCACTTACTGTAATCCATGATATTTTCTGAATTCACAATGTAGCAGCTTCAGCAAGCATACATTAGAGACAGGGATGAACTGAAATGACATGCCCTTCTGACAGTGGAGAACTTTGAGTTAGGTAGCCAGGGTGCTGTTAATGTTATAAGAAAAAAAAAACTGGAAGTCTATGAATGTGGTACCAGCAGTCTGCAAAACAGAAGAAAATGAACAAGATGGACAAATTTGGGCAAATTTTTTTTCCTCATTAGACTGATCTCCAAGCATTGTTAAGTTTTGGACACTGTACTTAAACTTACAAGCCAATAAGATTTTAAAATTCATTCCTGGATAATAGTTTGGCTAATATCCACATTATAAAACCCAGATGTCAAATGAAATTGCACTCAAATATTACTTAAGGTTCATTAAACTAAATTTAAAAAAAAAAAATCAGACTTTTAATAAGCATAACTCAATGTTGCTTACACTTCCTGACAAAAGTCTTGTCGCCTATCCAAGTTTTAGGAACAACAAATAATAACTTGACTTCTAGTTGATCATTTGGTATCAGAAGTGTCTTATATGAAAAGCAAAGGCCTCTAGACTACGCTTATTTTACCAAAATAAAATATGAAGATCCCTTTATTTTTAATTATTTAATTAGGACAGTAAGCTCTGACTTTGCTTTGACAATAGTATTGTCACTTAACAGAAATAATGTACAGGATAGAGTATGAAGTCAAAGTGGAAAAAGAATTAATATTGCGTATAACTCCCATGAGCTTGGACAACTGCATCCATACATCTCTCCAATTACATAAATAACTTAAGTTATCTGGAATGCAAAGAAAGTGTTTTTGCTCCCAGAGTTATTCAGGATTCTTTGGATTCATCTTCAATGTCTCCTCCATCTTACCCCAGACATGCTCAATAATGTTCATCTCTGGTGACTTGGCTGGCCAATCCTGGAGCACCTTGACCTTCTTTGCTTTCAGAAACTTTGATGTGGAGGCTGAAGTATAAAAAGGAGTGCTATCCTGCAGAAGAATTTGCTCTCTCTCTCCTGTGGTTTGTAATGTAATGGGCAGCACAAATGTCTTGATACCTCAAGCTGTTGATGTTGCCATCCACTCTGCAGATCACTTGCAAGCCCCCATACTGAATGTAACCTCAAACCATGATTTTTACTTCACCAAACTTGACTGATTTCTGTGAGAATCTTGTGTCCATGCAGGTTCCAATAGATCCTCTGCAGTATTTGTGATGATTGGGATTCAGTTCAACAGATGATTCATCGAAAAATCCACCTTCTGCCACTTCTCCAAATGATCAACAAGTTATTATTTGTTGCTCTTACAACTGGGATCGACGACAAGACTTTTGTCAGGTAGTATAAAATGCACTAGTTTTAAAATTTTGTTCATTATCCTAAGGATTTTTTTAGGAGTTGTTTTGGCATAACATGTTAATAATTATTACTGTAAAACTAGATGTCGGCTAGATAAAATAAAATGGCACTCTCCTACCAAAAAAAATGGTCTTTGCCGTCTATATGCTGTGTAAAAACAACTAGTGGTGTGGTAAAACACGTTAGATAATGTAAATGTACAGCAAACAAAAGAAAAAAAATTGCAATAAGAATGGCATTTCTTTAGTGCAGGGCATTGATTTAGTATGTAGTTTACAGATGACTCAAGAACAAACATGGAACATTGACTGTTTGTGCATTTAAATGGTTGATTCCCATCTTAATTGCATTATGGTGCTACTTTGTTGATTACTTTGACAGATCTGCTGGGACAAGAGGATGCCTGAAGGCTTGAATGCTCAACAAAGACTATAAGATTAAGATCAATATGTAAAAAGAGGATTGATCCCATAGGTCAAGACCAGACACTTCCTCGAAATGCACATCTCTTTGCTTTAATTAGCCATGCACTTATGTGAGTTCAGCCTTTACATTCATTCAGAAGGTGTTTGGAAGAAATAAACAAACAGCTGTTCGCATAAGAAGGATTATTTCTTAAATCATTTTAACCTGTAACACACAGTGAAAATGCAAAATAGCACAATTTCAACTGGCAAATGCTGAAGTGCATTCAAATGTCTCTTACCTACTCTTGATCTTGGCTCTTTTTTAAGCAACATGGCAGGGTGCTGGTGCTCTTTGAATGTCAGGGAGTAGCAGCCTAGACCTGATGTCCCTGTGCTCCAAATGGCACGGCCATATTCAATGAGTTATATTACAGATGGCAGGAGGTGACATTTATGCCCTGTTATATGCAAAACATTTCTATTGGGAGTGCAGTTTAGTGATAATTCTTGATCTGTTTGGGCTTTGCCCGCAAGTTAATTTGTTAAAAGTGATTTCAAATGGCAGCGAAGAAGAAACAATGAACATCTTAAATGTGCACCTGTGCATTTCGATGCAATTACAACACACAAATATTATATAAACAATTATGTTTTCTTTCCCATGAGCAAGCTGAGACTAATTAGATGTTTTAATCTCAGCATAAGATGTAGCGCTGTGGTTAAGGCAGTAGTTTTCAAACGGTTTTGCTGTAATACCAAAATTAAAAATATAACTGCACAAAATGCCTGTGAACCAGGTTCAAAAGTATGGATTTGTACATGCTCTGCTAAAATGATCTCACAAATTTTTTTTAAATCCCAAATGTTAGTGTATTAACACCAGGAAAGTCAGTGAGTTCACTTGCATTGTGTGGTTCAAACAGGATGTTCTTTTTCTAACATTTGGAGTGGTTTGCTTTCATACTTCTCTATTAGCAAATGAACCACAAATTGCAAATAAAGCCACACGTGTGCTTAAGTCAGCCATTTATTGGACACAATAAACTCCGCTCAAATCCCCTGCCCATCTTGCATTTGCTGATTGTTCCAAAGAAATCAGCATTTTATGTGTCCTCTCCAACAGATTTGATATATGTATAAACATTCATTTGCACAAATGTCAAATAGGGAAGTGTGTCTCTTCAGAACTCTATGTTGAACCATGACACATTTTCAAATGGATCGCAAAATGTAACAAACACAATACTTACTGTATAACACAACTCAAACTCTACAAATGATCCACATGAAAAGTGGAAATTTACTTGAGTTTGATTCAATGGTACACAGATATGTGTAAATGCACCCTTACAAAATAATACAACTGTAAGTTGCATTTAAGAGTGTTCAAGCTTCTTAAAGTATTTAAGGACATATGTAAAATGTTTTATTAAATATTTAATCCTGCAACAGAGGGTGCACTCACACTAGGCTATCCGAATAGTGCCCGGGCCCGTTTCCCGGTTTATTTGACAAGTGTGAGCGCTCCGATTCGGGCCCAGGTGCGGTCCAGTTGGCCAGCCCTGGCCTAGTTGGAAAAGGTGTGCCATAGTGCGATTTGGTTGGGCTTTGGCACGATACACTTTTAGAGTGAGTGCAAAGTGGCCTGAGCCCAAAACTGAAGACGCGACGTCACTTTTAAGAGACTGTTTCATATTAAATTTAATAATCATTCTTACTTTTCAATGAACACGATCTGTCATTGTTTATGAAAGATACAAACCCCCCGCTGCACGTCAGCTGTCACCTTCAGCCAACCTCCTAAAACCTGCAGCACAAGGATTTTTATGATAATTTATGAGCATCAAAAGCAGTGGATCTGTTCAGCAAAATATTTGACTGCATCCCGAAGGACTAAAAATAATACAAAATGATTTAGTGCTGAATGAGAGTGAATCTCTTCCTGCTAAACTGAACAGTCGCATCAATGACGTAAGCGTGCTCCGGCTCGGAAAGAAAAATGCAATGTAAGTGCAGGCCGTCGGGGGACAAGCGCACTTCGGCATGGTTCAAGCCAACTGTACTTAATGTGGATACACCCTGAATGTTTCAAAAATGTTCTAACTTGCCATCTATGGCCTAATGTTTGCATTCTTCATTAAAATCTTTTGTATTCATCTAATTTCGTGAATACATACAATGTGATAGATCTGATTACACCAATTTTGTTAAGGACTTTTATTTTCAATCATTATCTAGGCCGTCTGGAAGATTTGTACAACATGAATTTGCTGAAGTTGAACAAAAACCTAGGAATAGCTCACAAAATTTTTTTTATTATTATTATTTTTATGTCAACCACTTAATCAACAGTTTGATTATTAGGGTGCCCTCTGGCCTTTGGAGACTCACTACAGAAAACACCATGCTTTCCTGATAAGATGTGCATGAAAAATTGCAGCTTTGCTCAAATCGCAATTTCAATTCGATTAATCATTCAGCTCCAATTTCAGACAAAAATGAAAAGTAAACTCCGCACAGTGCATTTAACATAAGACTGAACTAGCTTACAGGTTCAAGAAACCCTCAAGTACTTTTGAGATTTTAACAGATTTGGGTGAGCTTAGCATCAATTAAGACAATGTTAGCACCTGTTATTTTTAAATGTGGATAAACCTGGATAATTTTTAACTTTTGTCAGCTAATTTGGTGGGACCGAAATCGATGACGTATCTGCTAGCTAAGTGATGACGCAACGGTTTCTCAATAATCCTCATAGCTGAGTTTTCTTATCCTATGAGAAGACCCTGCTTCCTAATAGTTCATGACAATGCGTGCTTTTCGAAGACAAAACTGCCAAGCTGTAAGACCGCGGCTGTGCTCTTCAAAGCAGTATTTAGCCGTTGATGAAGTGTTGTATGTATTTGTTTCCATGATCCATTGGGGATTGCTGCATGGTTTTCCAACGCAATACTGTCAGAGCAGATACAGCAAAGCTGTTTGTGTAGCAAGCATTTTTGTCAGGAGAACTGTATGAGAATTGAAGAATGGCTGACTTTGTCTTTTATCAGTTGACTTCGTTACCATTCAGACACATCGCCTATTTGCGCTGCTGTGTTTGACTATGTTTAAAATCATACAGATTACCAGCAGGGTTAATGGTTGAAATAGATAGGGCAAGAGACCTGTTGTACTGCTATCTACTTTGTCTGCATTCAGACCCAGGGATTCAGGAGAAGAGAAGTCCTCCTCATTTATAGTGTTTATATAAACATGATTTTCTTTATAATTCACTCATTCATTTTCTTTTCAGCTTAGTCCCTTTATTAATCAGGGGTCGCCACAGCGAAATAAACCGCAAACTTATCCAGCATATGTTTTATGCATTGGATGCCCTTCCAGCTGCAACCCGTCAATGGGAAACACCCATACGCTCCCATTCACACACATACACTACAGACAATTTTTTGCTTACCCAATTCACCTACAGCGCATGTTTTTGGACTTGTGGGGGAAACCGGAGCACCTGCACGAAACACACGCCAACATGAGGAAAACATCCAAACTCCACACAGAAAATGCCAATTGACCCAGCTGAGGCTCGAACCAGAAACCTTCTTGCTGTGAGGTGATCGTGCTACCCACTGCACCACCATGTCACCCCTTTATCTTTATAATGATATAACAAATTGTGTCTATGTGTATATTTATTCATTTATTCCATTTCCTTCGAGTCAGTTTCAGATGTCGCCACTTATGTGTATATATTATATGAAATAACAAAGAAACTATCGTATATGTAGCAGGGCACTAAATCACTTACTGTTAATTTCTTTGCATTTTAACTACATAAACTATAAAATCACGGGGTCTCCTTACATTTAGAGTCTGATTTTTTTTTTGTATGATGTCAGGCGACAACTGACAGTTGTTTGCTCCCATCTTTTTCCCCTTGCTCTGCCAGCCACACCCACTCCTCCCTCTGCTCGTAACGCTCCACGCCCATCATGTAGCATTTTTGAAAAAAATTTTGAGGTCGACTTAAACCAAAAGAGGGGGGTTTCATGACTCTTTAACACACCAGTATTAGAGTTCGAAGCATAACATTACTGAAAACCCATATCAAATCGATAAAAGCATTAAAATGTAACTTAAATGAACATGATTGCCAGTTGAAAAGAAGGCCAGTAATAATACTGACTCAATCAAAAAATCTTAGAAAGCAGACCATCATTGAAATTCTGGTTATTCATGTCTACTTGTCAGCAACACTATGTCATTTAATCATTATTCACGAGCCATAAAGTTATAACATGTCCACCACACCGCTAGATCTTGGACAGCAGCTTTACGAGAAAGTCATATTGTAATAGTTATATGACAGAGTGCATATTTTACAACGACAAAGGTTTAGAGGCTGCACATGAAAATAGACGTGAATCACTTAGTGAAGTCGCGTGCTGCAGATTGAAAACCATGCCCTCAAGACCCAATCCAATGGTGTGAACAGAGCTGTCTGACAAGCCATAACAAATTGTAGCCATTGATCTATGTGGTCCATTTCCTTCAGGGCAAAATCTACTAGTTATCACTGATTACTATTCCAGATGGGTAGATGCTTATCGTGTCCGCAAGTAAAAATGCTGCTACTGTAGGCACATGTTTGATGAGGACAGCTACACAAAGGCTGTTATCTGTGACAATGGGGCACGAATCTCTTGCAAAGATTCAGAGAACGAGAATTCATCACTATGGACGGTAGTCTATGCGACGCCATTCATGAAGCAAAATATCGAATTTAAGAAAACATTCAGCGGCAGAATAATCTCTGGCACTGTCCAGGTGGCAGGATAGTCTAATGCTAGTCATAATGGGTTCCTGTTTTTGTATCCTAGCATTAATGTTTGTTTGTTTGGAATAAATTGCTACACTGAATTGATTTCATGTTGTTATGAGCTAATACTATGCCAATTTTGTGCTGTGACTTGATGCCAGAATAATTGCACACTGTTATGGCCTAATGTTATGCCAACATAAATTTGGGCTGTTTTGAGTTATTGCCAACGTAATTTTGAGTTGCAAACGAGGAACAGGAAAAGTTCGCCATTGTATAACACAATACAAAGCAGCAGATGTAAAACAAGTTTCAACACATAAGCTAAAGTACTGTTCTAGAAAAAAGAACTGATGCAAACCCTATATGGATAAAGTGAATGCGTTATGAGAAGATGAATGATATAGATATTAAAGGGTTAAAGGGCCAATTTACCCAATAATCAAAACATATTCACAATTTACTCAACATCAAATGATCCCAAACATTTATGAGCTCCTTTATTCTGTTGAACACAAAATATATTTTGAGGAGAGATGAAAACCTGAAACTATGGAAGACAATGGTTACGGGTTTTTTAGCATTCTTCAAAATATCTTCTTTTTTGTTTAACAGAAGAATGAAACTCTTAAAGGTTTGAAATTCAAGACTTCACACTTGATTGATTATAAAGCGTGTTTGGCATGCTGTCCCAGGAGAGAGCCCAGAGTTCATAAGATCCTTGAACATGGGGCTCCATCCCGTTTGCAGGGAAAGAGGGGAGTTTGAGCTCAGGTAGGTCTCGAAAACTCCCCTGCTTATTTAATGCTAATGACAAATCAGGGATTGCTATGGAGAGATATACAGCTGATTAAGAGCTCATCTATGGTCCCAATTTTGTTTAGTCAATTCACCTATGTCGCATATCTTTGGACCAACCAAGGCTCATTCTGAGAACGAAATCCCGTGGACGTTTCTGGAGACGGCAAAATACGTAGCCGGAGGTACGTCCGGCTGCATTTTTTTTTTTTTTTTTAAGCGAACGCTGTGGGGCGGTGTGACGGTGTTCCTTTTGGCGCTTGCCGGCTGGCCACTCGCCTCCGTGTGGAGGGCTTTCCCGCCGCAACCAGTTTGTCCAGTTAGCTCTTCATGTACGTCGGCGGACTCGAAGCGCAGAGAGGGGCTGACCATGACGACGACGACCGGGTTCCAGTCCGGGGAAGAACGATTCCAGAAATCAGGTAAGAAAACAAAAGCAAAATCCAAAAAATAAAGCGTTCAAGTTCATCACAGGTTGAGAATGTGGTTAAAATCCGAAAACATGGTAAAAATCAGACAAGGACTTTTCTTTTTCTGGACTGCTTTAGTGAATTGTCGTTGGTTGGGTTTAGGGAGGGAGGAGGAAAGGTCAGCTGATTGGCCGGTCGCACGGTCAATCAATCTGTCATCCAGGCAGACAGGCGTAATGTCGTTCGACAGCGGCCTCTCACGTTCGAGACGCGGAAAAAGCGTGCACAGCGGCCTCTCACGGATTCGCGAAAACAAAAACTGAAAAATACATACCTCCCGGGACGTATTTCCCGGTCTCCAGAAACATCCACGGGACTACATTCTCAGAATGGGCCTGGGTTGCTTTGGACTGTGGGAAGAAACCAGAGAACCCGGGGGAAACCCACGCAAGCACAGGGAGAACATGTAAACTCTGCATATTAACGTCGACTGGCCTGGTAAGGACTTGAACCAGTGACATTCTTGCTGTGAGGCAACACTGCTAACCGTTGTTCCTCCATGCTATCAAGGAAAAAGAGGTGGAGTAGGGGTGGAAGGGTGGATTGTTCAAGATAAAGATATCTGAGGTAAGAAACATCCGATTGGTGAATCATGCGTTAGCTAATGCAGGACCAGCTGTGGTCAATCATAAACATTTGATCCTCTCGAAATTAATTTATAAATAAATTAATACTAAATTAAGGATGACTAAATGATGACAGAATTTTTATTTTTTTGGGTGAGCTATCCCTTTATGGGGTTAGTTCACCAAAAAAAGAAACTGCTATTGTCCTGCTTTGGGTCTTAAAGGCACTTCATATTCAGTTACCACATTGATTTGATGGCACTGAATATGTTGAACGGCACTTGAATTTGTATCATAATGAATGAACCTTGCTGAATCAACTGAACACAAATGAGCTGAATAATGACACCATTCACTTGTTCCTGATGCATAATAGGGGAATTGTGATTTAGCTCATACTACTTTAGTTTGTAATCGTGATGCACCAAAATTCTGAGCACTTGTTTTATTTATTTTTAAATGTATATTTTTGTATTATTTTATGTATTGATTAATTTCACAAATGCTACATTGAACATATTGATTTAAATTACATTGAATTACAAAAACCATTTATTTAGTAATCAGTAATTAATAAAAATGTATGTAACTTGGGGTGAAATGTAAAAAAAAAAAAAACTTAATGGCTGAAATAAATTACTTCTGAAACAGGTTTATACAAACATGCAATGACATGATACATTACTAACAGATTAGATTTAATAATGCTGTTCTCTGAAGTTCAAATTTAATAAGGTTAACATATTAGTACGTTTTTAGAATCAAGCTGTAGAACTAAACGATACAAAATAGTTTCATACCAGCAGCCATTAGACAGTTACATAATACATAGACTAAAGCAGGGGTGTTTCTGTGACTTGGTATATTTTATATACAACTTACACTTATTTATTTGGTGGGGCTGGACACCAAATTTTTGATTTGATTCTGTTCTGTTTTTTTGCGTCAATGTTTTATGTCCATTTGTTGCTGTCACTATGTGAGTTTTTTTGTGTGGCACTGCACTGTTATGAATGGGAACTCTACACTGCAAAACAAATCTACCTTCGGGTTTAAATAAAGTAACCTACCTACCTACTTGCATGTATTTTGTCATGCTAAATTACAAGATATAAGTATGCTTCACAAGTTATTTCATTGGTCTTGCCACAGTTGAAACACCAATTAAGGGGCATTATACATTTCAATAAGCCATCCATATCTTTCAGCATACCTTTAGATGTCCATTCATTTTTATTCAGCACTATAACATTAAAGAAGAAGAGATTATCTGTTCATGTGTGCTTGATCTGTGATGCAACTCTGACCTGCTTTTTTTTTTTTTTTTGCTTTGTTTGTATTATTGATTCCGTTACTCTCCTGTGTAATACTGTAATGCTGCTTAGAAACCATCTCTATTGTATAAAGCACAGCAAACATAAAGGTAAGGGTGAGTAAATGACAGATATTAATGGTGAATTGAACTAACCCTTAATGGAACATCAATCTGAATGTCAGATGTGCTACATTAGAGAATTTCGGCATGATTAGTTGAATGATATTTGAAATTGAATGGTTCATTTGTTGTTGTTTGTTCGCTGGGAAGAAGTGCAAGGCCTTTTGGGGGTCATTAAATATGCCTACTCAATTGCATTGCTTTACACATTGCCTCATATCAACACTAACTGGACTACGCTCCCCCTCTTCAAGAAAATGAGTTATTTTATTCCAATAAATCACGCTGTTGTTTAACATTTAATGAGGTGCATTACTGCAGTTAGATGGAATTTATTACTCTCCTAAACACAATAAATGAACCCGTGCTGTAATTCTAACTTAACATCTCAACTGCGCTCCGAACAAATGATGTTAGGGATGGTTTTAGCCTTGACTGGAGTTTATATCCCCATTATCACATCATCATCTGATCATAACATCCCACTGGATCATTGTGCCATCTCATTCTTTGAACTATATGTGCGTTTTCCTAATAAATTCGGAAAATTATTCAGGCAGTTCAGTCAAGGACAATAATTTGTGCTACAATACTGAGGAACAAAATAGAAGTGCTGGAAGTGGGAGCTGTAAAAACTTATGTCTTTGTTAGGATGTACCGCTGACCTCAACAAATAGTTTTGGGTATGGAACAAGAATACTGAATAGCTACTGAATGTGTCTATAATTTTATGTGTTATTATGCCTTCACAAATTTGCACTTTTAAATTGATTTTAATTAAATAAATACCTATTGCTTTCCAAAAGAAAGGGTCTAAAAATACATTGAAATTTGGGAACAAACAAATTACAAATGTGAAACGTCCAAATGTAATCAGTTTTGTTACTCTTGGCTAAAAAAAAAAAAACTGCCAAGTGTATGATTTGATTTATTACTATTATTATTTTTTTCAAAAATATGAAAAGAACTTACATTTTTCCAATTATGCAGCAATTTTGTCAAAATGTTCAAATAATATTAAATTGTTTATTCCAGTTTTGTTATTTATTTGCTTTATAAAGATAATTATCACTTAAAATTAGCTATTTTATTCCTTATCGTAAATATATTTCTGCACATCATTTCCCATCAAGCAAATAAATAATTTTAATTTAGATTTTAAAACATTTAAATTATATAAAAATGTCAATGTATTTATGTTTAGTTTCTAAAATGCTAGTCATGAAATTAGCATCAGACATTATATATTTCCCCCCCACACACACACAATGCTATTGCACAAAATTCATTATTGTCATGGTGGAAATTACATTTATAATTAGTAAATAAGGCAAGGCAAGTTTATTTATTCAAAGTGCTTTAAATAAACAAGAAGAAAAGAAACAAGAAAATAAAAACAAAAAATAAAATTAATAAAAACAGATTAAAATTTGTTAAAACCGGTTATAAAAAAGAAAATAAGAAAGACATCTGTCAGATGTAGCACAGTGCTCAATCAGTAAGAGGACAGCTAAACAGATGTGTTTTAAGTCTTGATTTAAATGTGCCTAATGTTGGAGCACATCTGATCATTTCTAAATGCTGGTTCCAGCAGCGGGGGGTGCAGTAGCTGAAGGCGGATACACCCTGCTTTGAATGAACTCTTGGAAATTTCAAGTTTTTTTATCCTAAAGATCTGAGTGAATCTGTTAGTTCTGTATTCAGTGAGCATATCTGTAATGTGTTGAGGTTCTACAGTAGGCCATTTAGTGATTTATAGACAACTAATAATACTTTAAAATTTATTCTGAGTGTAACTGGAAGCCAGAGGAAAGACCTGAGGTGTGATGTGCTCTAATTTTCTGGTTCTGGTCAGAATCCTGGCAGCAGTGTTCTAGATGAGCTGCAACTGTCTGACTGTCTTTATGTGAAGGCCAGTGGTGAGTCCATTACAGTAATCCACCCTGCTGGTGCTAAAAGCATGAACAAGTATCTCCAAGTCCTCACTGGAAACAAAGCATTTAACTCAAAAAAGTTGGCACATCCAACTGTTAATTTCATCAATGCATTGGCAGAGATGTCAATTGGGCTAAAGTCATTGGAAGGATATAAAAGTTGAAATAAGGCACGTTTGTGTGCTGAAATTAATATAAAATAAAATTATTCTAGATTTATGTATATTGATGTATACTTGTTCATTTTTTATATTTATTTAATTTTTTTTATTTTTTTAATAAATACATATTCATTCACATTCATTCACTTTCCTTCGGCTTAGCCCCTTATTTATCAGGGGTCACCACAGCCAAATGAACCGCCATTTTATCTAGCCCTAACCTGATTTCACCAAGTAGGACTTGTTCCTGGAATAACATCTATGTTGATCCTGGAACAACATTCCAATCAACCAATCAGAATTAAGGGATATGTTACGTTTCGGCTTACATGATTGTTATCCAACTATTATTCCCCTCTGATTTTGGGAATAATTTACTGTTATGTTTGGGTTTAGGGCTAGAGAAGAATTACAGTTAAAAAAAAATGATGTTCCAGGATCAACATATATAGTAATCCAGGATTGCATCGTACTGGGCAAAATCAAGATGTGACTATATGTTTTATGCAGCGGATGCCCTTCCAGCCACAACCCAGTACTGGGTAACACCCATACGTTTACATAATCACATACACACTCATACACTTTGGTCAATTTAGTTGGTTAATTTTAGAGAGAACATGCAAACTCCACACAGAAACACCAACTGACCCAGCTGAGACTTGAACCAGCGAACTTCTTGCCATGATGCAACAGTGCTAACCACTGAGCCACTGTGCCGCCCTATCAATAGTCCTAATATCTAAATTGTTCATTAATAGTTGAAGATAGAAACACAATGGTTTTAGAAATAGCTACACTGTGCCAAAGCACACAATTCATATTTACATAGTCTCACCACTGACAGATAAAACAAGTCATCTTTCTGTCAGAATCAACATCCCAAGCCTCTAGAAAGCTATTAAATCATTTCCTGAGTGCAGTGTATGTGTAAAGGTTAGAAGCGCAGTCGGGGGCCCGAGCGATTTGTGGCTTCGGGACACAGGGGGCTGATTCACCGACGGTTTCATCCTGCCACTGCCGTAAGGCATAGTCTTCTATGCTGTGCGTTCAATCTTCTTTTGGAGGAGCCTAGTTTAGTTGTACACTCTTAAGTCTACTTCAAACCAGTGGTGGAATTTCCCACTTCCCACATCTCAAATGCGGCTAGCTTTCTCCACTTTACTTCAAACACTGGGAGGATTGAATGACCATTCATTAAGCTTAAAAGCACTGCGGAAAATGAGGTGTGATATGACAAACTACAGCAAAAAACAAACAAATACAAGGAAAGGAAAGGAAAGGAAAGAGGATATGAAAAATGGAAAGGAAAAAGTAATGTAAAAAAGAAAGGAAAGGAAAGGAAAGAGAAAGGAAAAATAAAAAAGAAAAAGGAAAGAGGAAAAGAAAGGAAAGAGGAAAGGGAAATGAAATGAGAAAGAAAAAATGAAAGAGGATAGAGGAAAGGAAAAAGGAAAGAGGGAAGGGAAGGGGAAAGGAAAAAGTAAAAGCAAAGGAAATGAAAGAAAAGGGGACAGGAAATGAGAAAGGAAAAAGGAAAGAGGAAAGAGGAAAGAAAAGAAAAAAGGAAAAGGGAAAATGAATGAAAAGAAGAAAAAGGAGAGATCCATTTCTTTTCCCAATAGTGAGACACAGTATGGTCAGAAGTGCATTAACCTCCAGACCTTCTTTCCTCTTGACAGCACATTGCTCTTCTTGCTTACACAAGTGCTAAATTCTTAAAGTGCTAGCACGCTTTTCCAAGAGAATCCTCAGATGGATCTCTGGAAAACATTGCTTTATTGGGATGTTCTCCAATTTTTACACATTTGGAGGATCACAGTCAGAAGGTTAACTACCTCAGAATTCTAGAACCAAATTCATCATAAAATACTAAAACTAAAATCAATAAAACTGGAAAAATAAACGACAATAGAAACACATTCTATTTCACATCACCTCATTTATCATATGATACACTGACAAAAAGTATTTCCAAAACCCTCCTTTGGACCAGCTGGGTGTGACTGATCTACCACTTTTCAGAAGTTATTGTCCATATCTAAATTTTAGCTCCAGAGGCTTCCTCAATTCCCAGCAATTAAACAGATCATAGACGTATAAACATGTAATGAATTTTACCACATCAATTTAACCCGGAGTCCGATGGCGAACAACTGGAAGAACTACTTGAACATCTCATCTCTCAAAATCACAAGTACATTGAGATCATCATCATGGTTGAAAATTAAAGAGTTTTTGCAAAAAAGCCACCAGAACAACTGTCAGTTTGCAACATTACATTTAGATCTGTATATAATAGTATCAAAATTAATTGTTTCTTCGATGCACTGCGATGCAGACGCAAACAATATAGTATCTGTTCAGTAATAATCATAACAGGTTATTACAATCTGATGTCATTTATCACATATGGAGAGGAGACAGCGAATAGGCCTAAATAAAATTCTCCAGCTACTTAAAAGGTAGATAACTGTGCACAATTCTCTGCTTGTGAGTTTGCTGGACAGTCTTTCACTGCAGGGAAGTACAGCAGAACCCAGCTATGGAGAAAACAAAAGCTGTAAACTCTCTCCCTCTCTCCATCTCTGTGGCTCCTTTGACCTGCTGGCATGTTTGTGAGGTAACGTTTTATTTCTTTGCTCAGCTGTAACAATGATAATATTACTTGTGGATCGAGAGCGAGTTTTTTTCCACCATGTCGCCATCTAAAATGAATCAGCTGTGATCACCACGGCTGTTTAACATCAGTGTCCATATCTGTTTGCTGCGCAGAGAGTTAGAGCCAATCGCAGCCTTTTCTGTTGAGCGCATGATCAATCATAAGTGTTTTAGAACTCGCTTAACAACGCTCAAAAAGCAAGGGGGATTTTTTTTTTTTTTTTTACATTAGCTTATTTTTTATAAATGCTCCTGTTGTTTTGTGCATGTACTTTAGTTTTGTTTGATACATACAATAAGAATGTTTTCTTTGAGCAGGTCAAATTAAAGGTGCAGTATACATAGCTGACTGCTTGTATTAAAGGACAAAATTGTATTACAAATAATATCTAAATGTATTTATAGATTTAAGTTTTAAAAACATTCCTGTGTTGTGAAGAAAAAAATCCAATTGCTTATTGAAAGCATCATCAATGCACAGAAATATCAAATTAAATATATATAAATAGGAATAATATTTCTAAAGTAGCTGTTGACATGGAATTGATCCAGAATTTGGAAATAAAAAAAAAAGAAAAATGATTGTGTAATAACAGTAGAATGGCACAATGAGAAAGTACTGAACTAATGAAATGTATTTAATACTTAAAGGCTTTTTCTGGTGCTGGCAGGTTAAAAACACCTCTCGGATAGAGTATGAAATCAGATGCATTGCTTAAGGTGGGATTTTTTTCACAGACGTTAACAGAGTGCTAAAATCTTGAATCCAATAGAACAGGAGTGTCCAAACTCAGTCCTGGAGGGGCCTATGTCCGGCAGAGCTTAGTTCCAACTTGCTTCAACACACCTGGGAGGTAGTTTCTAGTTTATCTAGTAAGAGCTTGATAAGCTGTTTCAGGTGTGTTTGATCAGGGTTGGAGCTAAACTCTCCAGGACACAGGCCCTCCAGGACCAAATTTAGACACCCCTGCAATAGAAAATGCAAAATCAAGTCAGGTGATTGGCTGGGCCATTTCAGCTGCTGTCTGGGCTTTCACTTTTTTTCCACACCTTCCTTTCTTCATGTGTTCAATACAGTGTCATTTCATTCTATTACACAACTTACTTCGTAAACTAATTAGTTTTGTTTTCTTAGTATATATAGATTTCTTTTGTTGATACCAAAATCTGGTGACAATTTTAAATCAGCAGCACCTTAAGAAATATGTCTTCAGAGAAAATGGTGACATGTTCAATACTTCTTTCCCCCACTGTATATATAATATTTTGTATGTGATCTCTGACTAATGCCTTTCTCTCCTTCTTGCTATCTAAACCTTTCTATCAGGACCTCCAAACCATGGCTATACTTTCACCTTAAACAGCAAGAGGTGCGTATTTACCTCCACCACATCAAACAACCAAACAACCACGTGTCCCCATGTGACAACAATTTCATGCTCATATAGCATTACATTATCTGCAGCCGTCAGAACATGTCGAAAATGATAGCAACGAGACACAGGCAGAAAATAAGGCACGTCCCAGGCACAAGAATAATGTTCCCACTACTATCTAATCAATATGTCAATCCCTGCCACCTTCAGATAAAAGACACAGGACTATCCCTCCGCATCGCACGCTTCAACACCTCTGGGTAAATTGAAGTGCATCCAAAGCTTCATCCTTTTAGAATGGATTCCAGTGAAAGAAATTTCAGGATCCAGCAGCATCATATTTTATTTTAGATAGATATATAAAAGTATATGGTATAGACTAGAGCAATACATAGAACTATAGAATGACAGACAGACAAGCAATGACTTTTCTTGAGAGTATATGCTTATTGGTGCTTTACAAGACAAAATCTCATTTAAATAATTAAAACAGTAAGTATCTACAACATGGAAATTTCAATGATTTTAGCAACAACTACAAATGCAAACGAGATGGCACAAGCATTTCTAATTCAAGAGATGAGAGAGAAACACCTGAAATATTCTGTCTAACTAGACTATGAATTTCCTGGCCTGCATTTTACATCTTGAACCTTGTGAAACGAACCACATTTGCAGTTGTTGCACATCCAGGGACCATATGTGTGTCTATCCAAGAATAAATAAAACATGAAGCCAGTGCATGCATATGGCTTTCAGTGTGCAGCGCTGTCTCTGAAGTATATGTGATGTGTTACTTCATGTGTTATGTGCATTTGCCATTTTTGTATATGTAAAGGTGAGGCTATTATAGTTTAATTTTTTTTAAATCGATGCACATAGTGTCATGGTGGCACAGTGGGTAGCACGATTGCCCCACATCAAGAAGGCCGTTGGTTCGAGCCCCGGCTGGATCAGCTGACATTTCTGTGTGGAGTTTCCATGTTCTCCCAGTGTTCGCGTGGGTTTCCTCCGGGTGCTCTAGTTTCCCCCACAGTCCAAAGACATGCAGTATAGGTGTATTGAATAAGCTAAATTAGCCGTAATGTATGTGTGTGAATGCAAGAGTGTATGGGTTGCGGCTGGAGGGCATCCGCTGCGTAAAACATATGCTGGATAAGTTGGCGATTCATTCCACTGTGGCGATCCCAGATTAATAAAGAGACTAAGCTGAAAAGAAAAATTGATGTACAATAAATGCTAAAATGAAAACAATTATTTATGTGTAATTGTGTTATTTCAGTTTTATTGTGACTATTGTTAGTTTCATTTAGTTTTAGGTTTTCGCTTATTGTGAAGTTTTTACTTGATTTCAGTAAATGAAAAGATTTTTTGACCAATAGTTCTTAGTTTTCATATACTAAAATAACCTTGGTAAGCTCGAAAAAAAAACATTCATTGAATTTACTAAACTCTTTTAAGGTAAATGCTTTCAAACAATTTATACACAACCTAACAAGTTGTGTCATCGATGCCAGTTGTAAGAGCAACAAATAATAACTTGAGTTCTAGTTGAGTATTTAAAAAAGTGGCAGAAGGTAGATTTTTTCAATGAATCATTTGTTGAACTACATCCAATAGGTCTTCTGCAGTATAGTGATGAATGGGAACCCACATGGACCACAGATTCTCATAGAAATCAGTCAAGTTTGGTGAAGAAAAATCATGGTTTGGGACTATATTCAGTTTAGGGGCATGCGAGATATGCAGAGTGGATGGTAACATCAACAGCCTGAGGTGTCAAGACATTTGTGTTGCCCATTACATTACAAACCACAGGAGAGGGCAAATTCTTCAGAAGGATAGCGCTGCTCCTCATACTTCAGCCTCCACATCAAAGATCCTGAAGGCAAAAAAGTTGAAGGTGCTCCAGGATTGACCAGCCCAGTCACCAGACATGCACATTATTGAGCATATCTGGGGTAAAATGGAGGAGGCCTTGAAGATGAATTCAAAGAATCTTGATGAACTCTGGGAGTCCTGCAAAAACACTTTCTTTGCCATTCCAGATGACTTAAGTGATTCGAGTCCTTGCAGAGATGTATGGATGCAGTCCTCCAAGCTCATGGGAGTCATACACAGTATTAATTCTTTTTCCACTACACCATGACTTTATACTCTTTACTGTACAGTATTTCTGTTAAGTGACAAGACTTTTGTCCAAGCAAAGTCAGACCTTACAGTCCTAATTAAATAAATAAAAATCAAGGAATGATCCTATTTTATTTTGGTAAAATAAGCATAATCAAGAGGCCTTTGCCTTTCATATAAGCCACTTCCGATGCCAAATAATCTAATCTATTAACTAGAAGTCAAGTTATTATTTGTTTTTCCTAAAACTTGGATAGGTGACAAGACTTTTGTCAGGTAGTGTATGAGCTGAAAATAAATAAATAAATAAATAAAGTATTGCTAGGGATAAAGTATTACTATAAAACAAATTATATTGCTGTTCAACTTAATTCAGCCCATAAAATTAGTTTGCAACCACTTACCTTAGTAAATTTAATGAATCGTTTTTTAAAAGAGCTACAAACTTTTGCACTGCATTATATTGAGAGACTTAAAAAAAATAAGTTGTTAGTATACATTTAACAAGTGGTGTTTACATTACTCAAAATGATCATTAATGAAGATAAAAAGCAGCTCTCTACAGATTTTAATAATCTGAAAAATTAGCTCAAGGTAATCTGGTTACAGCAATCGAGTTAATGCCTTTAAATGTGGCTTACGTAACTGGATCAAATTATGATTAATACTGGAATATTTGTGCATATGTAAACAATTACAAGACCAGAGTAATATAATATGCTATAATATAACTAAACTGCAAACATTTTGGCATATCAAGCGTAATTGTGACTTGCTTTCGATATCTACGGCTAAAAGGGTTAAACAGATAATATGAATATGACTTTAGAAGAGAATCTTGTCCATACATACTATTAGTGTACTGTAGCAACAGTGTGTCTGGAAAATTTTACATAATTGAATGGCAAACAAAGAAGACTCTTGGGTAATCAAGCTCAAGCGAGCTAAGCAGCTATAAAATGACCCAGTTACAGAGCTGAGATAAAAACCTACTCACGATGTGTGTGTCTGTGTGTGCGTGTGCGTGTGCGTGTGTTTGAATGTTCATGTGTAGGTGTGTCTGTGAAAATGTATAATGGTACAGTTCATTTCTCATTTCATGAGTCAGGTAACATAATTTTGATATATGTGTTTATAACACACGCATGGATTTTGATGAATAAATATTCATACCCCTGGCAAATTCTCACTTAAAGTTATAAAATCAGAAAAAAAATTATATATATATATATATTTTATTTTATTTTTTTTTTTTCCACACAATGATACCTCTTGTACAACGACTTATTATCTTTTGGGAGTAGCCTGTGCCATTTACAGCCAAAACTGCTTGCTGGTTGAATAAAAGTAACTTTAAGTCAGAATTCGCCAGGGGTATGAATAATTTCAGGACCAGAAAGGCAGGGGATGACTTAAAATATGTGCTAATCCAACAAGGTGGAATAGAAAATTATCTTTCTCACATAGAAAATTTCTCACCAATGCCCAACAAGCTGCTCATTACAGGCGAGAATCACTACGTAGATGTCAGAAATCTTCTAGAAGCCAAGTGTGAAATCATGACTTGGCACTTTGTTTAAAAATGACACTTAAGTCACAGGAACAACTATAATGCATAAGAACAACTTATTCAAAACAAATACATAACAATTAAATTCAGATGTTTTCAACTAAACTTAAAGCAGATTGAAGAACAGCTTGTTTTTCACACATTAACTGACTTGATGTTAAAGATTTCCATTAAAAACTCCAGCAACTTTTTATGCCAACCAACTATTGGTTGCAAAACTGATTATGCATATTTAAAAAAAAAATTAAAGTAAAAATACATATGGTTTATGGATTTGTTTGTTTGTTTCAACTTTGTCCGTTCTGCTTGACAAAGAAAGGAAATTAGCCTTTAACACTAGTAACATACAAACAACCATACAATCAATTACATAATAGCAACACTCAACACTACCACCACATGAATTAAAAACATATTAGCCTCATACATATTACTGCAGATCATACTTAACAACAGCACCATTCAATTTAGGACAACTGCAATTAGGATAAACAAAATTTTATAAGCATTTCTTCGGGCTCTACGTCCTGATGGTAATATTTCAAAAGCTGAGTGAAGAGGATGTGTACCACCTTTAAAATCACAATTGCTGCTTTTTCCATAAAGGAATCAAATAAAATGTGCAGCGAATGTTGTCTGTGACCAGTTATCTTATTTGCCTGATTGATAATTTGTGACATTTTCTTCTTCTGTTTAGGTGTTGTGCTACCAAATCATACCATTAGACAATGTTATATGCGAGTACACATTGCTTCCAAAGGTGCATCAACAAGTATTGAGCAAAGGCTGTGAATATTTTTGTACGTGATTTTTCAGGTTATTTTATTTTTAATAAATCTGCAACAATTTCAAAAAATCTTTTGATTGTGTACTAACTGAATGTGTACTAACATTAAAACTTCTCAGCAACGGAGGAGACTGAGGCGCTGACTTGCCTTTTTAAAAAAGCCCTCCACAGTACTATCAAATTTCAGTTTATTGTCAATAATTGTGCCTAAATACTTAAAATCTGAGAGTTGTTTTACTATTTTTTCCCATTTATAATGACTGGTTTATAATTTGGTATGTACGAGTCCTGTTTGACTTCCCAGACATAGCTCTTTTGTTTTTCCAATATTAAGATTATAGGTGGGCATAGATCAATTTTTTTTTAATCTAGATTATGGCTCATTTAAATTCTGCCGAAGGCATTCAGAATATGTGTGCTACCCAAATAATAAATCTTTAAGAACGGGTTTCTCGAGACAGGTGGAGCATTAGACCAGGGGCTCATCTCCTATTTCCAAAATGCATCACAAACTGCTTGAGAAACTCTTCTACTATGATAATTGGTGATGAAAATAAATTATGTTCAATAAGATGTACTTGTGTTTACTAACTGTTTATTCGGTTAAACATGAATGTTGAACTGTAGGCCTACATAAGTTCATACTTGCTTTTGATGTACGTACACACAGAAAATGCTGCTTCTCAATGCCAAGTTTACAGAGCCCTGATGGGGCTTTTTTCTTTACGTTTGGCGAGCGTTATTACATTCTATAACACTCTCACCAGTCCTTGCTCCTTATTTGCGTCTAATACCCCAGTTTGTCACGGCGTATGAATGAAATGTTCATGAATTAAAGTGAAACTGCCAACCTGCAGTTACAGTCAGGCATCCTGCTGATTTGATTCAGAAGGGCACTTGTTTGTCAGACGGCTCACCGGTCAGGTATACATCCTTGTTAAATTATCATGGTGAAAGTCATCTTAGCTTGCGTTGAATAGACCCAGCTCCCAATCCAACTTTGAGAATAGATTAACGGCGATATTTTTTTATTGTGCGATAAGAGTCTCGCGTTAACGCTGATAACGGCCCAGCACTAAGTAAGATGTAATAAACTTTTACCAAACCGGTCTAAGAAATCCATGAAAAGTATTCTAACATATGTATTTATTCTATCTAGATGACTTTGAACTTTATTTAAGAGAGTATGAGAGGCATCCACAGTGCTCTGGTTGGCCCTATAGGCAAACTTCCTATATCCGTCGTCTTCTCAATTTGAGAAGACAGTTCCTTACACACTATGCATTCCATACATTTACAAAGAACAGATGTGAGCATGATTTTATTCAAAGCAACTTAAATTTTGATTACTTTATGGATTTCTTGAGAATCAAACCTATGACCATGGCATTGCTTCAACAAATGCCTAACCAGACATAAAATTGTAATCTTTACTCCAGGGGTTCTCAACCCTTTTCATTTTGGGGCCCACTTCTTTCTCCGATCAATATTTGAAGGCCCACCTATCTGACATTTTCTCTAAAATGTTTGTATGAAATGCTTATTTAAACCTTTATTTATTAACATACAAAATATAAATCCTACACAAAATACATTTGTTGTGCCTTCTATTTTCTATTCTCAGTATTTTATTAAAAAATATATATCACTTTATTTAAATGTAATTATATATATAAAACTAAAACTATAAAATTATATATACTGCGTCGATATGATGGCGGTTGAGTGTGCAGCTGCATATTATTGGGAGATCGCTACAGGGACAGTGAACAGCTCCGCCAGAGCGCGTCTGAAGCTCATGTGCAAATTTATTTTACAGTCTATGGCAGAAACCTCATTGAGCCTCGCTACATCCTCCTGCATGGGCGCGCGTCTGTTATAAAACACTCACAGGACATTAAATTGGACAACTGCGCGGATATATTACATATTTTGTTCACACAAAAATACAGAAAGAGAGTCTTTCATTTTCACTTCACGCATAGTTTGTGAATGAACAGACCTACGTGTACTAGTTGGAGACATGAAATGAGGCCGTTTTTGCATCGAGTTTGAATCAATCAGAAAACAGGAGAAAGTGCATTACTTCGACCATTTTAATATAGCATATTAATAAAATTATAAAATTTATAGAATAATATAGAGAGTTAATTTTCTCATGGCCCACCTGCAGGATTGCTGAGGCCACCGGTTGAGAATCCCTGCTTTACTGCATGTCTTTAGAAAATCCTGAATGTTATTTTTTTAATGTCTACAGAGAGTAAGCTGTTAGCAAATCTGGTCTTTACTTATTCAATTATTATTCCCAAAAACAACACTACTGTCAGCGCTATTTGCAGTTGCAAACAAGGTAATATTTGATTCCATAGAAGCAGACTGGGAATATTCTTGAATGGCAAAATGCCCAGTGAATTATAGATGTTGACGTTTTTTCTTTGTTCTCTCTACTCAGACAGTACCCATTTATTATAGTACCCAAATTGTTTTTCTACTGAGCAGGTAGCCAAGTTTTATTGGAACCATAGTTTTTTGTTTTGTTTTTTTGGTCAGTGAAGAACTCAAAGAAATAAAAACTTAAAGCTAAAGACTGCATAAATATAGAATAAAGAATCCATTTTTAAAGGTAGTGCTGCATGATACTGGGAAAAATATGCAATATTATGTTGTTGTTGAGTATTTGTGATGATATTTCTCACAATATTACATTTCCATCGAGAAGTGCTATTTTTATTAGCTACCTATTTTTATAAATCATGTTATGTTCATGCTAGAATTGGTAATACTATATCGAGGTGCAAATGTTTAGACATGAAATGGCTGAAAACCTTGGCAGATATTCTGATTTGTATTGGCTGTTATCACTTTCCTTGTGTGTGTCTCTACTCCT
This sequence comes from Danio aesculapii, assembly GCF_903798145.1. Classification (NCBI taxonomy): domain Eukaryota; kingdom Metazoa; phylum Chordata; class Actinopteri; order Cypriniformes; family Danionidae; genus Danio; species Danio aesculapii. Next base: position 37,887,552 of record NC_079454.1, on the reverse strand, counting down.
GCCATTAGTGTTTATTTTCAAATCTCTGCTTTGAGGCACTATGTTCATCTTTGGGCCCGCTCTAGCCAAAAGAATAATAGCACCTACTGGGTAGCCAAAGCCTATATTTTTGTGAAATGTAAAATAGGTAGCTCTGGGTAGGTTTCGTTACACATTTCAGATGACAAATCCACTAGAGGGCACTCTAGCAACACTGTCTACTTTTTTAATTAGGGTCTGTCTGCGGACTGCAAGACAGAGGCGTAACAGGAAGGGAGCACAACTTGTAACAGAGGCTTAACTTGAAGTTAGAGACCCACATGTCAAAACTTTATTGTCAGCAAGATGGCCCTGTACCAATCACAGTTATTAATGTTTATATCTACCCAAACCCTAAACCCAACCATCATAGTTATTAACGTCTATACCTACCCCAACCCTAAAACCAACCGCCATAGTTATTAACGTCTACACCTTCCCCAACCCTCACAGTTATTAATGTCTACACCTACTCCACTTTGCATGCACAGCCACAGGTTGTGGAGGCTTTCATACTTTACGAGCTCACCATTGTACTGTTATTTGCAACCACAGGGGGCGACGCAGAGTAGGCTAACTGTCATCAGCAAGTGGAGTTGCTAAATGAATGATTATAATATAATCAGATGAACAGGTTGTGGATCAATTTGGAGAAAATGCATGAAAACATTCACTGAAAATGTTCTCTGGAAAGTATTGACTCTCGAAAGTATTAACTGCAACTTGCGTCTCTACTACAAGTCCCCTACTCGTCCCCTACTACGCCCCTCTCTTGCAGTCCACAGAGAGATACACTTGACATTTTTGTGAATCTGAAATGCGTAACTCAAAGTAATATGTTGTATATTTCAGATACATGTCCTGCTTGTACATGTCCACGTGAAGGCGGTGTTTCGTGTAGATTACCTAGACCAGTGAACCACTGACCTGACACCTTCCCTAAACCCAATCAATCATGTTTTTAAAAGCAAAATTACAAGTGCATTGTGATCATGTAGTTTTACCTTGATTTTGTATTGTTTTTTAGTTTTTTTCCTTTTTTGTGGAACCTTGCTGCTATAGACTCGAACCCGAGCACTCTGCACTACAAGTACAACACTGTACAAATTGAGCAATTGGAATTACGTTCATACTTTTCAGTTGTCCAATGTTTCGATGTTATTATTAATTATTTACATATTCAATGTTTCTGAAATACTGAATTTTAGACTTTCATTAATTATAAGCCATAATCATCAAACTTAAAAGAAATAAACACTTGAAATACATTAGTGTAATGAATCTATATAATATATGAATTTTACTTTTTGAACAGAATTTCTGAAATAAATAAACTTTTTGATCATATTTAAATTTGTTGTTACCTTTAATTTTAGGGAAAACTGGATAATTTTATCTTCCGGGGTTTAAAATAATTTTTGGGGCGGGATCAATATCGGTGACGTAGCGTGAATCCGCTAGTGGAGTGATGATGCGTCGGTTTCTCATTATTATTCATAGCGGAGTTTTCTTATCCTATGAGAAGACCTTGCTTCTTAATTATTCTTAAGATCGTGTGCTTTTCAAAGGCAAAGCAGACCTGCCAAGTGAGCCTGTGAGACCCAATGACTGGGTGAGACCATGTCTACGCACGGTCCGGGTCGTATGTGTTTGTTTCCATGATCCACAGGGTTTGTTGCATGTTTTTCCCTGTGATTGTCAGGGCCGATACAGCAAAGCTGTTGGTTTGCAGCAAGCAGGGGAAATGTACGAGAATTGGAGAATACTGGACTTTGTCTTTTATCAGTTGAGTTCATTACCATTCAGACACAGCACCTATATGTGCTGCCGTGTTCGCCATATGTTTAAAATCCCCAGATTACCGACAGGGTTAATAGTTGAAATAGACTAGAGAGAGAGAAAAAAAGAAGTAGTCCTCATTTACAGTGTTTATATAAACATGATTATCTTTATAATGATATAACAAATTGTGGTTCTGCGTTTATGAAATTACAAATAACAAATATAGCAGGACATTAAATTACTTACTGTTTATTTCTTTGCATTTTAACTTTGTAAACTATAAAGTCATGGGTCTCCTCACAGTTTGTTTCTCATTTTGAGATTTAACTGACAGTTGTTTGCTCCCCTCTTTTTCCCCTGCTCTGCTGGCCACGTCCACTCCTCCTTCTGCTCGCAGCACTCCACGCCCATCATGTAGCATTTTTTGAAAAAATTGAGGTAGACTTAAATCGAATGAGGGGGGTTTCATGGACCAAATAAAACAGCACAAATATGAACAAATGTGCAATTTATATTTAATTTTAAATGTACTTTGTTGGATACAGAGAAAGTGTAAGAAAAGCTGAAGCAAGATGTTCTACATCTGTATAAAAAAAAGTGTTTATATTGGGTTTGAGAATGGCACACTTGGCATTACTCGGGGATCTAGCAAGAGCGCATATATTTGACTTGGCTGTAAAGGAACGCTTGTACAGAAAGCCCTTATTTGGAGTTGATTTAGGTGTGTTTTATGTGTGGAAAACCTCATTTAGAATACACTAAATTCTCTAATGAATGTGCGCATGAGTCAGGATGGGTGTGTAAATACAAACAATAATATACATAAATATTAGTAAAGCAGTACATTGGTAAGTTTTAGCATCTGCCATTATAAATGAGCATTCTGCATCCTGAACATAGAGAGACTACTGTGGAGCAGTAAAGTATATTTGCTTCCCTATACTTACATGCTTGCCATCCCCTACAAACACAGGCTTACAGCTGCTACCTTATTTACAAACACTGTTTTTGCCACGTCCAGCCATTCTGTCCAAACCTCTGCAAATTTGAACGTGGCACAAAATTATACACCACGACAAAAATCAACAAAATGCAGCACTGGCTTCTCATAATACCAATTTCCATTTCAAATGTGAAAGTTGTACTTGACGCAAGGGCTGAAATCAGTATGAACTGGACTATGAATAGCATGAAGTATATTTCTTCATTGCGTTTTAATCATCATTTTTAGCCTGGCAGCTTCAGCGCTCCTAAAATGAACCTCATCTGGGGCTTTTCCAGGATTCCAGTTCTTTCTTCCAGTGTCAGATACATTAACAAGAGGCTAAAAAAATGACGTGCCTGCCAGTGGAACTAGGAGGATTCTTTGCTGCCGTCTTTATTTTATATTTGTGCAGCCATCTGCAGTAACAGGCATAAGTGATAATTAGCCATTAGTCATAAGCTGATCCCATTTCTGCCCTTGTTAATTACCGCGCTGGTGCCAGTGGAGGAAAGAAAGTGATCGGCTCATATTTTTCCACATCGAGATGTCACTCATCACTTACAGCGAATTCTCTCTCTCAGAGAGATGATTGGCCCTAGATTGATGAAAATGGCTAGGTGCAATGATCATTACAGTTAACAGTCCGCCATGATTGACAGGATATTACCGAAACATACCGGTCAAGTCCCTTTCTCTCATCCCAACCTTATAGTTTAGTGTTATTGCGCTGATTACAGAAGACGATTTGGCAGAATCAGGCTTCTTTGCTTTCTGTTTATCCTTCAGCTGTGACAGTGCTAGTCCTTGAGATCTCAGCAGGGCAAATGCTAAATTTGCTTAAATGCCGTCACTGGCATATTAAATATCATCCCTGTTGAGATTAATCATTTGTGTGTTTTTATAATGGTGCTGAAACAGACTGCGCTTTCTCACCACACCAGGAGATACTTCAAATCTACTCATTTCAATGCAAGTTCACACAATGCTCAGGCAGTTTGTGTTCATAAAAGGCATCTTAATTCCCTCTGCAGCTTTGTGGCAGTTGACAGTTTGCTGTATTGTTGCACTGAACCTTTTCTTGTCTGAACGTCTCCCTCCCTTGATGCTTCTTTTTACATATTGAGCTTTCACAAAGCATGATCTTGAGAACAGGAGGCATCTTTCTTTGTGAACAGCCAGAAGTGTGTGTTACACGCACACACACAGACATGCACTGAAATATCACTGATGATTTTTCATTTACAGTTTCACAGTTTTATTACACATTTGTGCCACATGAACCTTAGCATCTGATAAAAGCAGGCTTTTATAAGAAATTAATAGCAAAATGGTTTCAGATTTGTTTCCATTTAGTTATTTTAGATTTAAAAATATGTACATTAAAAACAACTTATGACACTGTTTTTTGGGATTAATTTATTTAAATTTTAGTGTGTGGATCGGTCCATTTGGTCCGGACCAAAGGCAAAAAAAGATGAATTGTAGCATTTTTCTGCCGTTTTTGGCCCTTTTCATGCCACACTGATTGCTTTGGTCTGAACCAGTTGAAAAGAACCAAAATACAGTCATCTAACAAAATCTACATCACTCATTGGCCAGATGTTATTGAATATATTTCCTAAACTGCCTTTCGATTAGTCAAAATTAACATGTAGGAAAATGCCAATGGAACTTCCACAAGTAAACAAACCAGCAGACACAAAGCTCACTTTTGACTGTGGAGGTATGACTGTGCTGACTGATTGACTTTAGACAAACTAAACATTTCGAGAATGAAGTGCAGCTGAGGCTGGAAAACTATGTTTTAATGCATTGCAAACGGCGAAGGCGCATCGCAGGTCACTTCGCAAGCCAGAGGAGAAAATAACATCAAATTTACTATAAACACTACATTAGAAACACCTCACATAAGCAGTAATTCGTTTTTTGGAAATTTGATGCAAAGATGATATAATACATACATTAATGCATATAAATGTTCATACGTTTTCTTTTTTTTTAAATAAAAACTTTCAAGGATTTAAGATTATTATTCCTAAGGTTTCCATAATCCTGGACCAGGCCGTATCCTGAGTAGCTGCTGTGGCAGTCATGGAGAAGTGGAGAGCATGAGTAAGATTCCTGTAAGACCCCAGTGTCTTCGCAAGACCCCAGAGTCTTCGCAATGATCCTGAAGGGTAAGCATGTACACCAGCCAGTGACCTCTCCCACCTGCAGCTTTCTCCACGATGGATGGCCAGAGGAGAAACGGTCCAACTAAGCCTGGTTTCTCTCAAAGTTTTTTTTCCTTCACTTTCGTCAATTGGTGAAGTTTGTTCCTCGCCGCTGTCGCCACTAGCTTGCATGGTTCGAGCATTGTGGAGCTGCGCATTGAAGGATTTGCTCTTCAGTGTTTGGACTTTCAGCAGTGAAAATTAAACCACACTGAAATAAACTGAACTGAACTTCAACTCTGAAAATTGGACTGACAGTTTTAACTTACTATAACCTATGTCATGCTGCTTTAACAGTGCTATAGAAATAAAGATGAATTCAATTGATGATGACCATTAAATGTGTCGTAACAGTCTTGTGAAAAGGGTGCATATTCAAATAATATGTTAAAATAATAACAAAATATTACAATGTTTTTAGTTTAAATATAATTTTGCATGACTTTAATACCCACTATTAGAACGACAAGTGATAATAATTTACTTCATGGCTGCAAAGTGCTTTCACCCCTATATTTGACAGTACAATAGATTTAACTTTGTTATTATTTTTAAACTCCCAATCTTTGAAGTGGAAATTTTAAGGCCAAAGTTCCTACAACTTATATTATCCTGTCATGTAAGCCTTGTACAAGTACAATAACCATAACAACGGCCATGAATTTGAGCAAAAACTGGTATAGAGAAATTACATTGATAAATGGAAACTAAAATTAAGTAACAAGCAAAAAAAAATCCATGATTGGACAAAAAAAAAAAAAACTCCCTGACTTTGAATGTAATTTTAAAATCCCTTGATATTTCAGAAATCGTATGACTCATTGGAACCCTGATTATAATATATATTTGTGGTGTTTGGTATATTTGTTCAACACACAAGCTCCTTACTTTCACTGCAATTCATTGCATTTAGTTATATAGACAAATAGCCAACATGAACAGCAAAACTGAACGAACACATCTAGCCTTGAAGCAGATGAGCTACATCAGCAGAATAGCACACCAGTGCCACAACTATCAACTAAAAACAAGAAACTGAGACTACAATTTGCATACGTTCAATAAAACTAAACAAGACTGGAAAAGGGCTGCCTGGTCTAGTGAGTCTTGAAACAATTCACATTTAGACACCAACACCCAGGTTTAACTGTTAAACTACATGCAATGGAAAATAACTATGATTGTGAATATTGATGAATGGAAAATTTTGCTCTGAAAATAGGAACCACGGCACAAAAAAAAAAAAAAAAAACTAGATCATGCCACAAAACAAACTGGATATTCCTTTACATTTCTGGGCAGCGTGTGTGATTTTGCCTCCCATAAGGAAAAACCCCATTAGACATGAATTAATCTGAGAACTGGCTCCAGGAATAAGTTCACGAGGACCGAGGTTGATAACATGGAATAGCCACAGCTGCCCATCTGCACTCACTTTGGGCTTACTGCTAGAAGATATTTTAGGTTATAAATGAGCTGGAATTAGGACAGCAGAATGAGTAACATGTAAACACGCATAAACAGAGCTTAGACTCAATGTTTTATGACTTTCCTGGGGAAAAAAAAAAAAAAAATTTCCTGGAGTTCTTCCACCACATCTACAAAAAGGCCAAGCGCACAACATATTTCACTGTAAATTAGAAATTAGCCCTTGAACCTAGAAAAGTTGTGCTTTTGGTTTCAGAAGCATTATAGCCAAACAGTTTCAGGGTGATAATGTTCTACATGGAAATATGTTTCATGAATTATTCATCTATAAAGAGAGATGGAGAGAGGGAGCAAAACTGTCCTCATTCAAGCTTCTACAAGGGTGAAGTGTGAGATTTGAGTGTTAATGAATTCGAAGTGGAGGGCCATCTAGCACTGCACCATGCTATGCTGAGCTAACTTTAGTCTGGACTATTTTTGTTGGGCCCAGTGAAGCGTGGTGTTAAAGGCTTCTCCCAGCCTCCCTGCGCCTGCTACTGACCTGGATACTAGCAGCAAGAAAACTCACATATTCCAGGCAAGGAAATGCTAACAGATGAGCTTGCAAACCAAGTGTTAGGAACAGTAGGGGTCCAATGATACACACAAACATTTTTGTATGGATTTTTGGTCTGGTGCGCAAACAAATACAGTGTGGATTTCACCACTGCAGGTGTTGAATGGAATTTGAAACTTCTAATAGTGCGGTTTTTGATTTGTGAATAAAACTTCAGGAGACTATTTATAACAACTCCCATTTTCCTTTTGTTATTTTTGATAAGAATGAAAGTATTGGTTCTTAAATACTCATTCCTTCATTCATTTTCAGCTTAGTCCCTTTATTAATCTGGGGTCGCCACAGTGGAATGAATTGCCAACCTATCCAGCATATGTTTTACGCAGCGGATGCCCTTCCAGCTGCAACCCATCACTGGGAAACATCCATACACTCATTCACACATACATTACGGACAATTTTTTAGCTTACCCAATTCACCTATAGTGCATGTGGGGGAAACATGCAAACTCCACACAGAAATGCCAACTGACCCAGCGGAGGCTCGAACCAGTGACCTTGCTGTAAGGCGACAACAATACCTACTGCGCCACCCGTTCTTAAATACTGTATGAGGAAATTACATTTCTTAAGGAATATACATTTTATAAGGAAATTCAAACAATAAATGAATCAGTACCCTGAACTGAACTTAAACACTACAAACTGAACTACACTGTTCCAATTTACTATGACCCTTTTTGTAAAGCTGCTTTGACACAATCTACATTGTATAAGTGCTATACAAATAAAGGTGAATTGAATTGAATTAAATGCTGTTTTGAAAGGGTGACCATAATTTTAAGTTTGCAATTAGGGGCGTACTCACACTATGTACAGTTGCTTTGAACCATGATGAAGCACGCTTGCCCTCCCCTCTGCTCTGGCGGCCTGCACTTCCATTGCATCTGAGCCAGAGCACGCTTGCGTCATCGACAATACAACTGTTCAGTTTAACAGAAGAGAAGCGCTCTCGCTCAGCAGTGGAGATTTCTTTAGTTATTATTTTAGCCGTTTGATACGCAGTAACACACAGTCAAATAATTTGCCGAACAGATCAGTCCCTTTTGACGCTCATAAATAATCATAACAGTCCTCGTACTGTAGGTTAAGAGGTTTCCTGAAGGTGCAGCTGACGTGCAGATAGGGGTTTGCGTCTTTAATCAACTACAACAGTTTGAGGTCATTAAAGTGCTCTTAAATTTTTGAAGTTAGGAGCACCGGTGATGATTGATAAATGCATATGAAACAGTCCCTTAAAAAGTCACGTCGTGTCTTCAGTTTCGGGCTCAGGTGTGCTTTGCACTAACACTACAAGCGTACCGCACCAAAGCCCAAGTGAACTGTGCTCTGGCACACCTCTTCTAACCAGGCCAGGGCCAGCGAACTGAACGCGCCGGGGCCCAATTCAGAGCACTCACTTCTCAAATGAACCAGGAAATCCGCCTGGGCATGGTTCGGATAGCATAGTGTGAGTGCACCCTAAAAGGATGGGGGTAGAAGGGGTCTGTTGATGGTGGTTGTAAATACTTGGCAAATGCATTTAACCATGAAACTATGCTACTGAATTTTAATACTTAAAATAATAACAATTTCCATCAAACTTTTGGCCCTCAACCATAGAATATCAACAAAATAAACTTATGTGACACTTTTCAATAAGATTCTGACTTTATGATAACCTTGGATAAAAATATGTCGGTTTCACGGTTTTGTGGTCACTGCTTTAAAATATATTTTTTAAATGTCTGGGTAAAAAACAAACTTTTTTCCCCTTTGAAAACAATATATTAAGTTTTTTGATAACCATCTAAAAACCTGTACACCCAAATTTATATGTTATAGAAAATTATTAGAAAAAATTTAAAAAGCAGGTAGTTTATTTTTTGCTTAATATTTTGCTTGAATTTAATTAATAATATGCTCGGTGACTAACGTTATTTTAATAAATATATCTGTTTAATGAATCGGTTTTAACTAATATATATATATATATATATATATATATATATATATATATATATATATATATATATATATATATATATATATATATAATTAGTTAAAACAGATTCATTAAACAGATATATTTAAATTATATCACAGCAAAATTAGTTTACATTAATCAACAATACTCAAGAATGTACCCAAATCAGTAGTCACTTTTCAATATTTTACAAAGTTAATATGGGTGACAGATCACTGTGTAGGCATCTCTTTTCACTTTTTACTGCTAGTTAACATAATAAAATAAACATAATAATAAACATCTATGTTTCAACTGCGGAAAGATGTCAGTTAAGCAGCTTGAACTATTATGATACGATGGATTACTTTTACCACAACCAAATCTTTTTTCTTTTCCTTTCATTGGAAATCAATATTTTCTTCAGCAAGGATGCAAATAAATTTATCAAATGCTGTTCCTTTCAATGTTCTGTTTACCAAAAGAACCATATGTCACAGTAATGTATGTTTCTGTATGGATTGTGAGATATTTTGAGAGATCAAATCAAGATAATTTTTACACTATTTGTCTGTATTTTCACAGCAAAGCACAAGAACTGAAGCAAATAATGCTATAAGTAATAAGAAAAGCATTCAAATAATTTTTAGGCAGCAGATAAATATTTTTTTATGAAGTCCCTGCTTAAACCTTAAGAGACTGACAAATGTTTTCAACATCGGTTGGTCGGTCGCTCAGTCAGTCGACTGCAGCCTCTGGTGGATTTACACGAGTAGAGCAGGTGCAAATGGCACTCTCGAGAGAAATTTGAGATCTCAAAAAGTGTACACAGCGGCCTCTGGTGGATTCGCGAAAACAAAAACTACAAACAAACGTAGCTCCTGTGACGTTTTTAGAGCTCTCCAGATATTTATATAGGGGAACGTAATTAGAAGGAGCCTGGGCCGAGTATAAAAGTAGCCATGGTTTACTGTGATTTTACAAATGGGTAGACAAAAACATAATTTGCATTATTGTGCTGAATATTAACATAGGTATATCATTCATATAACATCGTTTAATTAAAAAACAAAACAATAAAATTCACTTCCTTGTGTACTATCACACACTTTACAAGTCCAGAAATACTGAATTAGTTATAGCTTTCATTCACCCATGACTTCAGATGATCACATTCTCTTTTACCGTTTGATTTTCACAGCCTCTGTTGAGATGAGCTGAGCTGATGTGGACTGACCTACATTTGTGGCCGGTAGCATGTCTCCAAAAAAAAAAAAAAAAAAATCAAGGTTTTCTTTCCATTTCCAGAGATCTTTTTTTTCTATTTGTACATTTTGCCTTTTGACTGCATGGATTGAGCTTTGGTCCATTAGCCAGTGAATCACAAAAAAGGGCCATTAAAAAGTCATCTTAAAAGCATAAGAAGATTTTGCGTCATTAAAGATGATTACATTCAAAGACTTTATTTTAAGGCGTTATTCAATTCATTAGCGCTGTCATTATGCTTATATAGTAGATATCTCGAAATTATATTAATTCATATTGACGTGTTTATGCTCCTGGGGTGAGCCTGCTAATGCTATACTGAACAATCAGGTTTGTCCTTCAGTTTGTGCTTTTGCAGTTAAGTGATTCATCCGTAATTAGCAATGTACTCAAAATATTCCCTCCCTTAATCAAGGTGTTTGCCTTTTTGCTACACCATGGGAGAAAAATAAATCTAGAAAACAAGGCTAATTTACTTTTTTTTCTTTCACTGTCATGGCCCTGTTTAGGATTAAGCTGCAAATAACTAGATCTTTTCCCTTGATGCAACCATGTAACCCCCTCAAAGCTTTGTCCTTTAACAATTGTTTTATCTGTATCTGTGTTTGTAAAATGTTATTCATTATTTCCAATATTCACAGGAGTACTTAATTCTGATTGGTTAACTGTGCCATCCGATGGTTGGTTATCCCCAAATAACAGTCTGTAAAAACTGATAACACAGCTTATCAGGGTCAATTAAGTTAAGAATACATGCATATCTGCTTTTCTTCACTTTAGCTTCACATTTGTTGCATTAATAAATTATAAAAATTCTAATTGGTATTTTACAATCAACTTAAAGTTACAATCAAATACAAGTCATTACATGAAGACATCATTAAACTGCAATTTTATAGCATATAGGTGATGTCTATGTGTACATGTTTAAATTCATGTTAAACTTGTGTTTTTTGTTGTTGTTGTTGTTTTTGTAAAAGCCAGTTGCTGAAATCTTTTTTTCTAAATCTTTTTGCTAAAATATTATTTTACTATCAGATTAATTGGTTGTAATGTTTGTGGTTTCGTCATCTTCCCAAGACTATCGTTTCGAGCATTTGTAATGTATATCGCATAACAAATAGGAAAGATATCAATTGCATTTACAATCATTTTTACATTTCTATTTCCATTTTCAGTATTATATCAATGTATTAAACCATTGCGAAATTAATGAATTAATAATAATTTGGTCCCATTTTTCACCCGCTTCGAATGTCATCACTCGATTGAATGGGCGTTATCAGTGGTTATCAGCTGATAGATATGGGCTAGTAGGGACCTTCTGTATCTACTGGTAGGCTCAGAAGGCTGTTATGATCCACCCACATGGTTAATTTAGCTATACTAAAAGAGAAGACTCCAGATCCACATCTGTTTTTACATAACTGTGACAAGTGGGTTTAGGGTTCGAGTAAGGGTAGACATTAATAAAATACAATTAATTGGAAATTTAATAAATGATATAAATAATTCTTGTTAACTTCCGGTCGCAACCATATCTGATCTATAGCTGATTAACCAGGTGTATGGATGATGACAGCCTTCTGAGCCTACCAGAAGATGCTGAAGGCCCCTACTGGCCCATATCTAATCAGCTGATAACCACTGATATCGCCCATTCAATCGAGTGATAACATTCGAATCGACTTCCATTTATATAGTTTTTGTATAATAAAAAATAAAATAAATTTACAGCCACAATTTTCCTTCCTAGAAATTGGATGATACTAAAATTATTATTATTATTAGTAGTAGTAGTAGTAGTAGTAGTAGTAGTAGTAAGCATTATAATGGATTATTGGTAAACACTTTAGTTTAAGTAACTATTCATTCTATTACTTACCGGCTAATTAAATGCCTATTGTCAAGATATTGGCTGTTTATTAGTACTTAAAGTATGATCTTATTCTACATCACAGCCAAAGTCTACACCCAACTACTACCTTACTAAGCATCAAATTAGTGGTTCATTGAGTTAATGCTCTTAGTTAATAGTTTGTATAGAGTAAATCTTGACTTAAATATAAAGTGCTACCAAATTATTTATAACTTTTTTTTCGGTCACACTTTTTTTAAAGGTACAATTCTCACTATTAATAAAACATTACCTATGACCTTTCTACTCAAAGTACTAATTTGCTGCTTTTTAATAGTTAATTAGGTATTAGTTGGGTTTAGGTATGGGTAGGATTAGGGATGTCAAATTAAATCTTACTTTAAGTACTAATAAAACAGGGTTAGGTTAGGTTTGAATCTTCATAATAAGCAGGTAGTACGCCAGTAGTTAAAAGTGCTAATTGTTACATAAACTAAAACGTTACCCTTTTTTCTAAACCTAAATTACAATAAAAATTCATTATAATTTAAATCTAATCAATTCTAATGCAATTAATTGTAAAAAAATGTAAGATCTAATCATTTATTTGCATTTATTCATTTGAACATATCTTGTACACTACCTGACAAAAGTCTTGTTGTTCATCCCAGTTGTAGGAGCAACAATTAATAACTTGATTTATAGTTGACCATTTGAAAAAGTAGCAGAACGTAGATTTTTCCGATGAAACATCTATCGAACTGCATTCCAACCATCACAAATACTGCAGAATACCTATTAACACCTGCATGGACCCAAGATTCTCCCAGAAATCTGTCAGGTTTGGTAAAGGAAAAGTCATGATTTGGGGTTACATTCAGTATGGGGGTGTGCGAGAGATCTGCAGAGTGGATGGCAACATCAACAGCCTGAGGTATCAAGAAATTTGTGCTGCCCATTACATTACAAACCACAGAAGAGGGCAATTCTTTAGCAGGATAGCGCTCCTCATACTTCAGCCTCCACAGCAAAATTCCTGAAAGCAAAAAAAGGTCAAGGTGCTCCAGGATTGGACAGCCCAGTCACCAGACATGAACATTATTGAGCATGTCAGGTGTAATATGAAGGAGGAGGCATTGAAGATGAATCCAAAGAATCTTGATGAACTCTGGGAGTCCTGCAAGAACGCTTTCTTTGCCATTCCAGATGATTAATAAGTTATCTCAGTCATTGCAGAGATGTATGGACGCAGTCCTCCAAGCTCATGGGAGTCATACACAATATTAATACTTTTTCCACTGCACCATATTTTATACTGTACATTATCTGTTAAGTGACTAAGTCAGATCTTACTGTCCTAATTAAATCATTAAAAAGTCAAGATATGATCATATTTTATTTTGGCAAAATAGGCGTAATCTAGAGGTCTTTGTCTTTCATATAAGCCACTTCCGATACCAAATGATCAACTAGAAGTTATTATTTGTCGTTCCTAAAATTTTGATAGGCGACAAGACTTTTGTCAGGTAGTTTATTTAAAGGCACGTACACTCCATCATTAAGCTACAGCTGGGAGAATCAATGCATCGCAAATGATCTACAAACAACGTTATGACTATTTTCCAGCACAAACCATTTTCCTAAATATCAATAGCAGTTGCTGTGCTTTTCACCGTGTTTGGCCTGTCAGCAGAAGGCCGTTCAACCGAGCTGTCAACTTCATGACAGCAACCTCATTCTATTGCTGCTCCTAAAACTCCTTTACAACACGAGATGAAAAATGTAATGTCACCACTCCACCAGGAAAAGTCCAGAGGGCAAACGCAAGACATGATTATAGCGATGACAAAAAAGAACGACCGTACAAACTACACATTAAGATAAAATACCTTCACCGAAAACCAAAAAGAGCTAGATTAAAGACTTCAAGAACTTCTTAAAGGTTATTTAAAAACCTCATCTCTGTGGTGCAAAAATATTTTTGTCTACTTTACAGTGGCGCTTTGAAGGCAGGAATCTAACCTCTCCAGGATATAACAGTGGTGTTTTGAAGGTTAATTCCTCGGCGGTGTAAAGAGCAAACTCTCTAAAGCAGTGCCCCCTGCCATCCTCTGTGCTTACAGGAAAAAAAAAAAAACAAGCTGAGATAAAGAGCCTCGCACAACCTTCCATATCGAATGAAGCTCACGAGCTGCTCCTGAGTGCGAATCCCTCGGGTGCGAATCCCTCCCCCTCTTCCTCCTCCTGGGGAGCCTCTTTCTCTATTTCTCCTCTTTTTCTCCCTGACAGTGAGCAAATATTTCACCCAGACTCTAATTGCCAAGGGCTGCAGCCTTCACTGCCACAGCCATTGCTCAGACTGCAGAAATGCAGCTTTCTTGATCTACTCTGGACTGAGGATGATGGCTGTCTCTGAAATTTCAAACAGACAGATGGCTGACCGTCACGTTGCTCCCGGGTTTCTCAAACTCTCCGGTCACTGGTTGCAGTTTAAGGAGGACTAGACTATGCTGTCATTTTAGACTGTGGTAAAACAAATTCAATTTGGAGTCAGAGAGGTGTCTTGGGGTTTGACTTGGTTATAGATAACGTTGAAAATCGTGGCCAGAAATGCTTAAGTATTGTGATTGTTTTTGTAATAAAGGTTAAAAAGTATTATGTATGAAATGGACATGAATGAATGACTGGCTGCTAAAGGGTTTATCAGAATGTGTAAGATATACAAATGATGCTAAAATTAAATTACTCCTATAAATGTTATACAAGTGCAAATTTATGGGATTATTAAATACAATATAATATACAGCCACAATTGAATAGGATGCACTGATAAGTCAATTATTATTGAAGTCAGTAAACTCAAAAATGATGTTTGCTGTTTGTTCAAACTATTTATTTAAAATGAGCAGAAACACTATTCTTGAGTTTTTTGGTGGGGAAAATGTATTATGTTCAATCAACTTAAATTTGTAAAAACTAGTAAGTTAACTTCCTTCATGTGTTCACAACACAGTTACAGTTTAACTGATAAACTCATATATATTATTTTGATGTCAAATAAGTAAAAAAAAAAAACTAACAACAAAATTATTTAATAGTTTTAAATGCTTGATTTGAATTTTGCCGTCACAACGTTGGACTAAACCTTAAATTCATCAATAATAAAATTAAATTACTCATAATTTTAGATATGTACTTTAAATCAGTATTAAATGTGGACAATTTAAATGTAAAAATAAATCCATCATGCTCAATAAAATATCCAATACTGACCCATAATGTAGAAAACAATGGCATTTTTTCATTAACGAACATAAGACACTTAGAAAAATTGGATCTGTGCAACTTTTTATTGAATCTGTGCAGTCTTAATGCAACAAATCTGTTTCTGTGCCATTAATATTGATTAAACAACAAAGGAAAATACAGAATCAATCCCGGACAATGACTGAATAATTTTGTAGCTTTTATAATAAATGTATAATTAATACACCAAAGACAGGATATTGATTGTAGTATTTACAATTTCTGTTTGTTTTAATAATATTTTTTTAACATTATTGCACCTGTTAAATAAGAGCAAAGACCTGCTATAAATATAGCAATTATAACGAATAAAATAATTCGAGTAGACATAACTTTCTAATGCATGCAGATCACATTACACATCAAATAACCATAATTATCTTTTAAAAGGGCACCTATTTTACACCTTTTTAAAGATTTAAGATAAGTATTTAGGTCTCCAGAATGTGTATGTAAACTTTCAGCTCAAAACACCCATCAGATTATTTATTATATAATATATATCAGAATATTGAAATTTTCAGCTCTGATCACATTGCAGTTTTTGTTGCCTGTGCCTTTGATGCAATTGAGTTTGTTCTCTACACCCACCATTCCCATGTGCCTTTCAGAGTGTGTCCTCATCTCCTGCTGGGTCAGATAAACAGCACAGCGACAGATATGAAGCAAATCTCATGTAACGTTTGTGAAAAATACTACAGTAAAACTTTCCCAATGACTATTTGATGTAATTGTTGTGGAGTTTATTCAAGCCCACACACACACACACACACACACACACACACACACACACACACATACACACAGCGTGCGCATTTAACTTTGCACTGTTTTTCCAGAAACAAATGTGACAGGATACATATTAATATCCACTGCTGTATGGATATCCGTTATGTTTATGTACAAAATAAACCTGACTTAACGTCCACAAACCAGGATTAAAGTTTCTTCTTTTATAATTGTACTGATATGCGGCTGTGGTGATGAATTACAGCAATTTTACCCTCTTTACTTTATTAAAAACAGGCACTGTTTTAAAAACATGGTAAACTAGTAAAACTCATACTTGATCACATTTGATGTTGATTGATGATCACAGGGAGCTGAACAGATCTATCCCAGTTGCTTTGAGCACGTCCTGTCTTATTGATATGATTATACGCATTACTGCGAAGACATGTTAAGCGACTGACAATCAATTTGGTGAGTGGGAAATCCACACTCCTACATCTTGATGTGGTGGGCCTCAAAATGGGTGGGATTG
Source organism: Danio aesculapii (assembly GCF_903798145.1). Lineage (NCBI taxonomy): Eukaryota > Metazoa > Chordata > Actinopteri > Cypriniformes > Danionidae > Danio > Danio aesculapii. The sequence continues at coordinate 37,870,871 of NC_079454.1, read as the reverse complement.
GGATTCTATTTTAACGTCAGGAAATTAAAAAAAAAAAGATATATTGTCTTTATGTCACCCCAACATGATAGTGAACACACTATACACTGTCCAAAGTTGATTTTAATCATAGGTGCCCTTTAAAATCTCGTGCAAACATGCCTGTATTTAAATATGGCGCAGTCAGCTTAATGACGTAACCAATCACAACATGGCTAATGTTAACATGTATACAGCATATATGACAAAAAGAAACACAAAGCAATAGAATGGTTTTAGAAAACTTCGTACTAAAAGCCCCTATAGTTACCATTTCATTGCAATGTAAAGAAAGAAAGGCAATAACAGCATCCTGTCTTTAGTTTGAGGTCATATGAGAACAAGCAAATGATGACTCTGCACTTTTTTATGAATCATCTTGGTGTCTAGAGCAAGGCATGCATATCTTCTGGACTGTGCATGAGAGGATTCCCAATACTGTTCCACCAAACATGCAAACCCATGGCACTGATTTTGGAGCACCAGCATCTTTGATCATCTTAGTGAATGACATCAGCAATAGCAACAACGCTGACAAAAATATGGGAAGAATGAGGTGGATAGAAACAAACAAGGGAGTCTAACCAGCCATGAAATTCGTCAGTTTCTTTTGCTGCATGGTGTGATTGCGCTGACATTGTTTGGAGGCTCCTGCTACAAATAGCCTTGTCTGCAGAATGGGGGAGGGGAGTGTGTGTGTTTTTTTTCCCCTCTCCTTGCATTTCAAAGGTTGTAACCTGATCCAGCATCTTCCTGCTGACAGAGCTAAATGCCAGGTTTGAAAATTTGCAACACATATTGTGACGAGTCACCTAATAGCTCCCCTACCAACTCTCTCAATCCAACTGGATTTGATTTAGAACAAAAGTGCAGTGAATATGCAACATCAACTACACGCATTTAACAAAAGTTTTGAAGTGGCCGCCTGCAAAAAGAGGTGGAGTAGGCTTATACAGCAAAGATACAAGATCTGTTGCATTTATGGATGACTCATCTGACCTTTTTTAGTCTTTCTAAAGCTTTATGCGACACACTTTCCAAAGAGCTGCAAACATTGATTCAAGTACTTTCAATGTTTTTCCACTTACACCAGGCTTATCTATGATATTATTATAGCCCTATAGCATATATGTCCTCATGTTTACTTTAATCCAGGAATGGGTTTGGCATTGTAATTTTACAAGCAAATCATATCAATAAACCTATTTCACATTTTGGGGAGGTTCTCAGAAGTGGAACTCGTCTTAGTTGTGTAAACGTCTAGACAAGGGGTAAATAGAAACAGCAAATATATATATATATATATATATATATATATATATATATATATATATATATATATATATATATATATATATATATATATATATATATATATATATATATATATATAAATAAATAAATAAATAAATAAATAAATGGACTCTTATTTGTGCCATGATAAAAAAAAAAAAATTGCAACGGCATTATTTAATGCCGAAAAAAATTAAGTATGGTGTCTTCATGTGTGTACTACAGTAAACATAACTTTAACCATAAAGCGGATTATTTATAAACTAATTTTGAGAGGATCACGTGCTTATGATCAACACGGCTGGCACCACATTAGCTCTGTAATCTGCCCTATCAGATGATTACGGACGCATTATAAAATAACCAGAGCTTTTCACTACAGTTACCTTTGTCTTGAAGTTTCCCCCCCTTTTTCTGATAGGGCGGCATGGCAGCCCAGTGGCTAGCACTGTTGCCTCACAGCAAGAACGACGCTCATCCAACCACCTACCGGGCCGGTTGGCGTTTCTGTGCGGAGTTTGCATGTTCTCCCAGTGTTCGCGTGGGTTTCCCCCGGGTTCCTAACACCATCCAAAGACATTTACCACAGCAATTGACTCATTCAAATTATTACCCAAGATAAACCTTAGTTTACACTTCTCACATGCCGACAAGCAGGGGAGTTCTCGAGACCTACCTGAGCTCGAACTCCCCTCTCGCCCCTCTAACGGGACGGTGCCCCAGGCTTGAGGATATTACGAGCTCAGGGTTCTCTCCTGAGACAGCATGCCAATTACGCTTTATTGATCACCAGCTAAGTGTGAACTCTTGAAAGCACAGTATGCACATGAGAAAATGCCCAAATGAGTGCTTCGCTTACAGTGAAAACACACAAATGAGTCAAAACAATCCCTATTTCCACAGACCCAAAAAAGCTATATTAAACATTTTAGGCCAGTAATTGGGTATGCCACTTTTTTCAGTCACATTACTTCTCATGATAATGTTATTTTTAATTTTATAAATCTTTTCCACCATATTTATCTAATGTAATGTAAAATGATGGGAACACTTTAAAATAATGACTCAGTTAATGCACTTACTAACAGGAGCAATACATTTATCACACTTAGGATTGGGCCGATAGACGATGCCATCGTCAATAGCCAATAGACATCATGATGCTGAGCCGGCATCGTGATCCTCCGCCCCGTCCCCGATGCAGCAGCAACCAGCTAGCAAAAAACACACACTTAGGCCCCGTTTACACTAATACATCTTAGCACAAAGGCCCCGTTTACACTAATGCATTTTCGTTTTAAAACGCATACTTTGCATACTACGGTTACGCCATCCATCCACACTACGATGGAGTTTGAGCGCCGAAAACGGAGTGTTTCAGAAAACACTGAAGAGGGGGTTTTTATTTTAAAATGCTGCTGCTCTGTCTCAGTGTGGATGGGGGGGAAAATGGAGACATCTGAAATCGAAGGCGAGGCTGCAGACATTTGCCTCTCTGATTGGGGCTTTTCCTCAATATTAACACAGTTCAGTCCTGCATCCTCTCCTTGTAAGTTCAGACTTCGCAAGTTTGATATGGAAAACAGACTCCCGAGGACATGTCGGGTAAATCTTCAAAGGGAACAGTGTACTTTATAACCTTATTCACATCATCCTGGATACGTACGTTGTTTCACTATCTTAACAGTAACATGAAAACATGATATAAGGAACTTCTATTTTCATTTTGATATTAACAACTTAACAGAGACAGCAGAAATGTTGAGGTGTCATGCTGCATATATGAACGTCATCTTCACTGTATGGATATTTATAACAAAATGAAGCCTATAACATTACTGCCTCCTTTCATTTTCATAAAAAATACAAAACATACCCTCTCTTTTGCTAAATATCAGTTTTAATGATCAATAATGGCCATTATAAAAGTATAACATACAATAAGTTTATATAATATAGGAAATAAAGGTAAGCAATCAGTCAATATACAGAATGTACGTGGCTACATTAATTATTAACTTATCTTTGCGCTCACACCAGAGAACAATTAATAGATTCAAAAGACCAAAGTCAGGGAATATGTCATTAGATAGACAACATCATGAATTAAATATCACATTTAACAAATATAGTGAGATTGGATCCAGCGGTAGATCCTTGATGAACAGTTCGATGAGCACAGCTCTCATCTGACTAAATATGCTGCAGCGCATGCCAGAGTGTGTGTTTGGTCACGTGATGTGCGTTTGGTTTGGTGTAGACTGAGAGTTGTTCAGAAACACTGGGTGAAACGCTAGTGTTGACGAGGATCGTTTTAATTCTTTGCCGTTTTAAAACGAAAACGCATTAGTGTAAACGGGGCCTAATACAACGAAAACGATCCATGTCCACTAGCATTGCACCTAGCATTTCTGAAAAGCCCTCATTCCACACTATACCTCTGAAATCACATGACCACACACACATATACAAACACACACTCTGTCATACGTTGCATTGTATGTGCGCGTCTGAGCTCCAGCAGTCAGCAGGTGCTTTGAGCACAAAACCCCAGAGAGCAGTGTACGTCGGACAGTGTATCAAGGATGTACCGCTGGATCACGTCTCACTATAGTTGTTAAATGTGATATTTAATTAATCTTGTCTCCATCTAATGACTCTTCTGTCTTTTGAATCTATCAAGTAACGTGCCAAAGCGTCAGTACACTGCTTTAATCATTGGCTTTCACGCTTGTATTTGGCAATTTTAGCAAAAATCTCTGAAACTCTTGGTTGGTTCCTGTTAATTGTGGAACTTTTTTTACCAAGTTTGTCGACACCATTATAACAACACAGATCCCTCTGCTTATTCCTGCCAGAGTCCAGTGGAAAAAGTGATTGACAGGTGGTAATTTGAGTGTAACTTCTCTTAATTTAGTTATGATTTGGTTATGGGTAAAACCAAGACCATGCGGAAAATGGTAGGCTACAAATAATTCGTTATGAATTAATTCATTATTCATAAATAATACATTTACAGCCGCCTACAACAATGATGCCACAGTCCATCGTCATGCTTCACATTAGACCTCGTCCGATGTCTAATTGGTCAACATCGTCAACCCTAATCAACCCTAATTACACTATTTATTTATCTTGGATTACAATAATCAAAATTATAATATACAAGCACAACTTTACGTTTTAATCAAGCATAAGTATATGTTGAACTATGATCAATAAATACTGTAGAAGATTGTACGAAATGCCTGTTAGTGCATACATTAACATTAACTAATGAACCATTATTTTAAAGTGTTATCTGATGTACTTTAGTTTTGGACTATGTTTAAAACAACAACCAATTTAGCCAAAATTCCCTTTTTTTTTTTTTTTTTTTAAGGTTTACACCCATATACAACAGTCCGCATTTACACAGATCTGCAGAAACAGCCAAAAACACAGTATTATGTAAACAGTAGGCTATGTAAACAGCATGCATACCTATGGGAGGTGACAACATACAGTCAACATTTCAGCACTTGTATCTATGCAGATTGCAATTTGTGTAAGGGCCAGAACACACCAAGGCAGCGGTCAGCTGCTGGACTTCTTTGGTCTGCCGGTCAGACTAGTTGGTTTGGTGTGTTCCACACGTTAGCTCTCGTCTGGTTAAGTCTGAGTGATTTGGCCCAATTCAGAATGTAGAATCGACGTCGACCATTGGCTGAAGATATCGCTCTGATTGGTTATTAGTAATGAATCAGAGTGCGAGTGTGATGTAGTGAAGTGACATAACAAATAAACTATTCAAGCCAAGAAGAATCACAAAGAGGCTGGCTATAATTGTGCTACATTTCTCAAATATTTGCAAATGATATGGATAATTAGATTATCAGACATATTTGCATGAGCGAATCACTCTGTGGTGAGTGACAATTACTGTAATAATGGTACTAAATGCTGATTGTTTACACTTGTTAATGTGGCTCTCACTTCAGTCAGCTTTCGTCCCTCACTCGCAGCTTTTTGGTCCAGATGCGAGGCGATCCACAGATAGGTTTCGTTTTTCGCTAGTTGTTTGGCATGGGCTTGGTGTGCCCCAGCCCTCAGGATCTGTCTCTGTTTTTTGTTGTAATGGGGCGCAAAACCACACTTTGCTAATGAAGTGTTAGGAATCATCTGAGCGGCAACACTACATTGTACTTTGCCATTGTTGTGCATGTTTGCTTGCACTTGCCATTAATCTGAACTCCCCTAAACACATTTACATGAACACAATGGCAGCAGTGTTTTCAAAAACTCACTTTCACACTTACTTTCCGTTGGCTTAGTTCAGGGTTGCCAAAGTGGCATGAACTGCTAATTACTTACACTAACTCATGAACCCCCAATGCAGGGAAACACCCATACACTCACTCATACACATTAATTTACCTTCGGGTTATCCCCATATTTATCAGAGGTCGCCACAGCGGAATGAACCGCCAACTATTCCAGCAAACATTTTACACATTGGACAGTGGTGTAATGTAACTAATTACAAACACTCAAACTACTGTAATTGAGTTTTTCTCAGGAATTGTACTTTAAGTAGTTTTAAAAATGTGTACTTCTACTTTCCCTTGAGTACATTTTTAGAGCAGTATCGGTACTTTTACTCCACTACTTTCCTTCAACCTGCAGTCACTATATTTTTTCTTGTGGGCATTAAATCACACACAGAAGGTAAATCGCATCATAATGAACTACCTCAAGACATGGGCGATTTATAATTGCAGCAAACAGTTTGAAAGCATTAAAAGAGTCCAAAAGATGTCCAAAATCTTTACACGCAATGATCCAGAGACGCATGTCACTAATGAGAAAATGACAGATGTTTAATGGTGCAGTAGGTGATTGTCTTCAGAAAATTTTTTGTTGTGCTGGGTGAAAGTCTCTTCACAGTCTAAAAGTAAAGATTGAAGTAAATGATCTAAATATATTTACATGTATTTTTATATTCTGGGTAAGGCATAAAACTAAAAATGTTCATCCAATTAAATATTGTCAGGCCGCCATCACCCATAATTCTGATAAGTAGCCTAAACTGTCGGTCAACAAATGCAGATTTGGACTTCTGCGCATCTGTTCACGCAAATCGGCCATTAGCACGTGCACGCCTGCATGAGCGTCACACGTTCACGTGCAGACCAGACAGTCACGGTAAAATAAAATGCTGAATTGAAACTTTTTAAAATCCTGAATCAATATTGGAGTTAGTTTTGCACGCTGGAGGAAGGATGACACCATGGCTGAAGTACTTCTGTTAGACAGGTATTTTGTGTTTTAAAACTATTTTAGTCACACAGAGCTGATGTAGATTGTGTTGTTTTACGAATGGGTTATATGCACAGAAGTGTTGTTCAGCCACTGAAATCTTCCGGCGAAAGTGATTATTTTCAGTTTCATAAAGGACCTTTTACAGCATCGATAATGTAGATTTTATTTAGTTTAACAACAAAATATAAGTAAACAGTGCTATTCCGCCTAGCCTGTTTACTGAGCTGAAGTTGGTTTTATATTCACATTGGTTCATTTTTGAACAATGACAACCTGTGACGCGCTCCCTATAATGTTTACCATGCTACTCTGAGTATTCGCTCTGAAATATTACTAAGCCACACTTACGTGCTAAGTACATCAGTAATAAGTAATAGTTTTTCCTGCACGCCGCTGGCCAACCACCAACTACATTTCTAACTGGCAAATGACATGAACTAGTTGGTTGTCTGCGGTCATGTCGCGGTCCGTGCGTTCGCAATTTCAAGAGGCATGGCATTAAAACACAGTCCCTCCCCTGCCGTCCAAAGATAATATGCAAACTGGTTAGCAGTTTGGCAGATCACCAACTGCACCTTTAATGTATGATGACCGAAATGCCCTTAAACACCCATCAGGCACAAGACATCAACATGACGTCAGGTAGACCCACAACGTTGTGGGGACATTGCATTTTGTTTGGAAATGAAAATCAGGTTGACATCAGAACTCAACGTCAGGCCAACGTCAATGTCCAACCTAAAATCTACCAAATATCAACGTCTAATGATGTTACAGCTTAACATTGTGTAGACGTTACCATTATGACGTCTTCCAGACGTTGGATTTTGGTTGCCATACCTGATAAATAAATGTCAGTATTTGACATCAATATGACGTTGGTTTAAGATGTTGGCTCAACGTTGGATTTTTGTCACTTTCTAACAACCTAAAATCAACATCTATTGACGTCGTTATTGGAATCAAAATAACGTTGTCCTTAGACCCCAATCACCCAATCCACCTATAGCGCATGTCTACCAAGTTTTAGTTTATCGAATACACCAATCCCACATGAGGGAAACCGGAGCCAGGAAACAGTTGGAGGTTCATTCCGCTGTGGCGACCCCTGATAAATCAGTGAAAAAGGCGAAGGAAAATGAATGATTGAATGAATGAATAAATGAATGAATACTGCCTGTAGTGTCTTACAAGAGAAGCATGAAGTGTGGTATAATATACCTCCATAAATACAATATCATACGACATCATAAAATGTCATTTGAATGTAACATGATCCATTTGAACTGAAATCATGCCAGAATATCCTGTAGAGCCCACTTTGCAGAGCACTTGTTGTTGAATTAGAACAAACGTCTGAGGAAAAAACGAAACATATGAAACATGCAGAGCAGGGAGGTGCGAGGAGCACGATTGAGCACCGGTGGCTTAGTGTGAAACGTGGTTTACCCTTTATGAGTTTGCACTTTTTTTTTTTTACAGCCATGGGTTGTGTCAGAGATGCACATGCTCATCTAAGCTTTTTCATCGATCTTCCCCACTTTACAAAAGCCTGTTCCACTCCTTCCAGGTAACCAAAAGCTGTAAATGCTCCGTTTTTCCTCCCTGCCCCCATTCCTTTATGTCCCACCTTTTCAAAAGCATTAAGATGCTCCAGGCACTTGTGTTTTTCCTCACTTTTTTCTCTAGCCTCATAAAAAAAAGTTACAGGGCTATTTTCCAAAGCATTCTCTTTTTTTAAGGGAGAGATTCAAACACAACAGAGCGAGACAAAGGAAAACAGACAACAAAATAAGCCCATAAACAATTAGATGTAGATGTGTGACTGAGCTGTAGCAGATGAATATGTTAGATGGAGGAGAGGTTATAAGGTGCAGCGGATGAGACAGCCGCTATCTTCCTGACAAAACACGATTCTCCTAGGGATAAGGATAACCCTTGAGATTGAATATCCCTTTAGCCTCTTACACAAGACGTTTATGAAGAGCCTTTTTTCAAAAGAGCAGAGCTTCTGTATCAGATTGTGCCAATTTTATGCACCTTTTACATGTTCTTACTGCAGGCACTGACTAAAGGTACAAAGTCTAAAGTGTGCAGTTTTAAATTAAGATTAAAAAAATGCCCCGCTGGCGATACTTGGCAATTGAAAGAAGGTGTTGGTTGCTGTCATGCTCTGAGAGATCTAAAATAACTCTGTGTTAACATTGCTATTTTTCTCCAATGCAGGTGCTCCAATTAACTGGTGCACAACTCTCCAAGTATGCAATTTAAACTATGCCATCTTTGCTTATCTTGAGCGGCCATTGATGTCCTGACAACAGTGTTCCAAAACCTTTGCTAGCAGCTGGTAAAACATCCAGTATAATACAATAATGTATTTCCAGTGTTTACATTGATTGCTAGAAGGGTTATTTTGATTTTGTTTTTGTTTTTACAGCTTCACATTTATAATGAAGGATTATTCCAAAGAACAGTACATGCTAACCAGCTAACCACTTCATGCAAACTGCTCAATGTTGGGAATTTAGTGTACTACTAATAAAAGAAAGATGCCAACAGAGAATGTCTAAATTCTACATGCATAAAAACTTGTATCTGACCATATTTACATTCCTTTTCATTTTAAACTGACTTCTTAGCATTAACAATCTTACCTTGTCTATAGCTGATATATTAAAAATCTATAGGGTCATTCCTTGACAACTCAACCGCAAGTCAGCAGGTCAAATTTGTCATCTTATTTTAAAAAAATAAATCAGAGTAGAGTCAAACAAATTGCGATGTTAGCCAGATATATAACACCAAAGATGTAGATTTACAGAGCATCCTCATTCATTCATTGATCAGGGGTCGCCACAGCAGAATGAACTGCCAACTATTCCAGCATATGTTTTACGCAGCGGATGCCCTTCTAGTCGCAACCCATTACTGGGAACCACATACACTCTTATTCACACACACTCATACACTATGGCCGATTTAGTTCATCCAATTCATGTATACCGCATGTCTTTGGACTGTGGGGGAAACCGAAGCACCAGGAGATAACTCACGGGAACACGGGGAGAACATGCAAACTTTACACAGAAATATCAACTGCCCCAGCCGGGACTCAAACCAGTGCCTTCTTGCTGTGAGGCGACAGTATTAACCACTGACACAAAAGAAACAAAGATATAACAAATATTCTATAGAAAATATAAATCACAAAAATCCAATGCATACTAAATATACTTTAAGCAAGCATTGGATGATGTTTTAAATAAATTGTACCTTAAATATTCAAACTTATGACAGATCAAAGCTTGAAGATTCTTGTACTATTTAATATGGAAGGATGATTTCTGCTCATGTAGCCTCACCAAACAGCACAAATAATGACCATTTCCAAACAGGTTTCCTGGATCCTGTCTTAGTTCAAACAAATAAATATCTGTCATATTTACTGTTACTTTAACAATTACAGCAAATAAACCACATAGTTTGACATATTGTTTATATACACATTTTACTAGGTGCACCTTTTCAACTACTTGTTAATGCAAATTTCTAATAAGTTAATCACATGGCAGCAGCTCAATGGATTTGGGCATGTAGACGAGGTCAAGACGATCTGCTACAGTTTAAACTGAGCATCAGAATGGGGAAGAAAAGTAATTTAAGTGACTTTAAAAGTGACATGGTGGTTGGTGCCAGACGGGCTGGTCTGAGTATTTCAGAAACTGCAGATCTACTGGGATTTACATGCACAACCATCACTAAGGCTTACAGAGAATGGTCCGAAAAAGAGAAAAATCCAGTGAGCAGCAGTTCTGTGGGTTCAAATGCCTTGTTGATGCCAGAGGTTAGATGAGAATGGCCACACTGGTTTAAGCTGATAGAAAGGCAACAGTAAGTCAAATAACCACTCATTACAACTGAGGTATGCAGAAGAGCACCTCTGAATGTACATGTCCAACCTTGAGGTGGATGGGCTACAGCAGCAGAAGACCACACCCGGTGCGACTCCTGTCAGCTAAGAACAGGAAACTGAGGCTACAATTCGCCCTGCCTTGTATTAATGGTTCAGGCTGGTGGTGGTGGTGTAATGGTGTGGGGCATATTTGCTCGGCAGACTTTGGGTCCATTGGTACCATTGGGCTTGGTTAAGTATCATGTCAATGCCTGACTACCTGAGTGTTGTTGCTGATGTCCAAGTCCATCCCTTTATGACCACAGTCTTCTGATGGCTACTTGCAGCAGGATAATGCATCATGTCATAAAATGGCCTTCACAGCCACCAGATCTCAATCCAATAGAGCACTTTGGGATGTGATGAAACGGAACATTCACATCATGGATGTGCAGCTTACAAATCTGCAGCAACTGTGTGATGCCATCATGTCAATATAGACCAAACTCTCTGAGAAATATTTCCAGTATCTTGTTGAATCTATGTCACGAAGGATTAAGGCAGTTCTGGTGGTTCAACCCGGCACTAGTAAGGTGTATCTGATACAATGGCCAGTGAGCGTGTATAATATATATTATCAGTATCAATTAAAACTGTTCATATCTGTTGAGCACATGAACACAATGACCAACCAGGGTGTTTAAGAAGCTACACAACAGCGCACAACTGTAAACAGGAAATTGACGTTTTTAAAATAACAGTATCGATTGGCACAGAAATTCCTACTTTTGACATCCCTAAATCACTTATATTGTTTTGTTCTCTTCCAAAGCTGTAGTTCTGTATTTTGCAATAAAATAGTTAACAGACATATTCATTATTTGGAAGCAGAAAATTTATTATTAATTATAAGTAGATGGCATCAAACACGTCTTACAGTCTAACACTCAAATCAAAAGAACAACCGTGGGAGACAAATAGTTTGTTTAGCAGTAAAAGAGCCAAGAAATTAGTCAAACAAAAGAATTTCAGAACAATGTCCAATTAACAAAGCCCCTCACTGTGCATCATGTATTCATGTCTCATTTCAATAATCTCAAAACTTAATTAGTTGAGCTTTTAGTTAATTGGTTTATGGGGAAAGATGCATTGAGTCATGAGTTGCTTTGCCGCTTACACAAACATGATTAATTAAAACGTTCAGGCTTATGCTATCAAGTTTACAATTAAAGGCCTGCACAGCAGGTGTGACAAGAAATAAAGAGATCTTGACAAACCTTGAATTACCACTTTTCAAATCTGAACTCAATCACACTTTCTTTTGCAAGTCTCTCAACGATAAACAGCACTTCAGTTAATAAGGTTAGATGGTTTTCACTGCAACTGAGCTGCTCACTTTGTAGTTCTCAGTGTTAGAAGAAAATCAACAGAAGGTAAAGTGATAGATGGAAGGAAAGAAAAAGGTTAAATAACAGGTAGAGAAACAGACAGATAAAATGATAAGGACAGACATAGACAGTGGGAAACATAAATGAGAGACAGAATGACACAGACATATAATTATACAAATAGAATGACAGTCAGACTAAGCAGATAGACAGATAAACAGAGAAATTGACAGACATATAATAACAGACTAATGGAATGACAGACAGTCCAGAAAGACAGACACAGAGGACGGAGAGGCAAAATGACAGACAGACACAGACAATCAGAGACGCATAAACGGACAGCATGACAAAAATATAATTAAAAAGATGAATGGATCGATAGAGAAAGACAGATAATCAGAAACAGAACAACTAAACAGACAAGACAAGCAGGACAGACAGATACAGAATAACAAGTGGAGAAACAGACAGAGGTAGATAGACAGAACGACAGACAGAGAGAAACAAAAAAGACAGACAGAGAGAATGACATCGATATTTGAACAGAGAGAGAATGACAAACAGACCGAACTGGTGGACAGAAAGATTGACAGAACAACACTGGTAAACTGTGGGACAAATCTACAGAACAAATGACAGAGATATGTAAATATAGATAGACAGATAGACAAAGAATGACACAGAAGGACAGAAAGACAAAATGACAGACAGACCATAAAGACTGATACATTGACAGAGATAAACAGTAGGACAGACAGAAAGACTGGCAAAATGACAGACCAGCAGAAAAACAGACAGACAGATTGGCAAAATGACAGACAGACCAGACAGACAGACAGATAAATAGTAGAACAGGACAAAATGACAGACATACAGAACAGATAGGTAAACATAAGGATGAACAGGAAGACAGACCAGAAAGACTGACACAATGACAGAGATGAACAGTAGGAGAGAATGGCAAAAATGAGACAGACAGACAGACCAACAGATAGATAAATAGAAGGACAGACAGATAGTTTGACAAAATGGCAGACAGGCAGATAAACATTAGGACAGAGTGTCAGGCAAAACCACAAAATGCCAGACAGACAGATAAACAGTAGGACACACAGTCAGACAAAACCACAAAATGACTGACAGACCAGACAGACAGATAAACAGCAAGACAGACACTCAGATAAAACCACAAAATGACTGACACACCAAACAGACAGATAAACAGTAGGATAAACAGTCAGACAAAACCACAAAATGACTGACAGACCAGACAGACAGATAAACAGCAAGACAGACAGTCAGATAAAACCACAAAATGACTGACACACCAAACAGACAGATAAACAGTAGGATAAACAGTCAGACAAAACCACAAAATGCCAGACAGGCAGACAAAATCCCAAAATGACTAACAGACAGATAAACAGTAGGACAGACAGTCAGACAAAACCACAAAATGACTGACAGACAGATGAACAGTAGGACAGACAGTCAGACAAAAGCACAAAATGACTGACAGACAGATAAACAGTAGGACAGACAGTCAGACAAAAGCACAAAACGAATGACAGAAAGATAAACAGTAGGACAGACAATCAGACAAAACCCCAAAATTCCAGACAAGCAAGCAGTAGGACAGATAGCCAGACCAAAGCACAAAATGAGTGACAGACAGATAAACAGTAGGACAGACAGTCAGACAAAACCACAAAATGACTGACAGACAGATAAACAGTAGGACAAAACCAAAAAATGACTGACAGACCAAACAGACAGATAAACAGTAGGACAGACAGTCAGACAAAACCACAAAATGCCAGACAAACAGTAGGACAGACAGTCAGACAAAAGCACAAAATGAGTGACAGACAGATAAACAGTAGGACAGACAGTCAGACAAAAGCACAAAAAATAGTGACAGACAGATAAACAGTAGGACACACAGTCAGACAAAAGCACAAAATGACTGACAGACAGATAAACAGCAGAGCAAACAGACAGACTGATAAAACGACAGAGATAAACAGAAGGAGAGAACGACAAAATGACAGACAGAGAGACAGACCAACAGACAGATAAACAGCAGGACAGACAGACTGACAAAATGAGAGACAGACAGAACGACAGATAAATAGTAGGGCAAAGCGACAAAATGACAGACATACAAATAATCAGAACAACCCAACAGGCACACAACATTATAAGACATTAATACTAGGTTAGATTTAGGCTGTGTTGGAAAGTGGCCAAAATCGAGACATCTTAAACCAATGTCATATTGACGTCAAACACTGATATTTATTCATCAGGTATAGCAACCAAAATCCAACATCTAATCGACGTCATAGGGGTAACGTCCAAACAACGATGTAACATCGTTACACGCTGATATTTGCTTGTTTTTAAGTTGCGTTGGAAAGTGACCAAAACCGTCTGTCCACTGGGCACTGACGTCGGTCTGACGTCAACCTGATTTTCAATTACACCAAAAATGCAGACGTTGGTCTGATGTCAAGCCGTTTTTCACCCAAAATGCAAAGTCTCCCTACGTTGGGGTACAACGTCAATCTAATGTCATGTTGATGTCCTATGCCTGCTGGGAACAGACAGATAAACAGCAGGACAGACAGAAGCACAAAATGACTGACAGACCACAAGCAGAAACACAGATAGACAGATATGTACTAAATATGACCTCTTTACATAACCATTTATTTTCGGAACACGGTGCAATAGAACAGATCGTCTGTGTATCGTTGAGAAAACAAGTCACACAAACAGCATACTTTTACATTGTGATGAGCCCTGTGGTAAAATTGAGTTGAATTCTGAATATATTTTTTTTGTCCAGTCATGTACCCTTAGGGTGAAGGAAGAGGTTGTACTGCAGATCCATTTTTAAGAATGAATACCATCTGCCAGGCACAGAGAGGTCAGAAAAAGGTTGGCAAGCTCTTCTGTATTATAATATATTGTCAGTCATTATGCTTTTCTCTGCGTTCTGTTTGCTTCTGATAGGCATGTAATAATATGGATATCAATACACAAATGTAATCATCTTTGAATCAGAATATTAAAGCATATTAGTCTATTGAATTAGGTGGTTTTATGTTGTCAACAGCAAACAAAATAATTTGGTAAAACGCAGAAAAACAGTAAAATCGAAAGTAAGTTACTGGCTATAGGATAAAAGTGATGGCATATACTAAACTGCTTTTAGTAATTATAACTGACTTTTTATTCAGTTTGTGGTCTCATTTTATTTGTAACACTGTAAGCTATGACATAGTCTCGCTTTTTACTACAAAGACCTTTTACCGCGCAAGTAAAATAGTAAACAATGTAAACAACAGGTCTCCGGAAGAAACGGTGACAAACAAATGAATAACCATTCATAATTCCACACTATTGTGTTGTTGGACAAAATGTGTCCAATGGGATGTTATTCTGAGGATTCTTACCTTTCAAAATAAACCCTGACGTTCAGCAATGAATGCATGTGTGTCTTGTTGTTATGATGAGTTGTACTCCAAATCCAAGCGTGTTCTCTACAACTTGCACAAATTTAGCAAATACATTCTTTATAAGCTTCCCATTGAAAAACTACCTACAATCGCTGCTTGAGGGTTGTATCTTTAGAATGATGAAGTTTGTCAAGATTACTCGTGTTCTTTTTGAGGTCATTTTTAGTAAACACTGAAATGTGAAAAAAAAAAAACAATGAGTCCATGTCCTTATTACTTATTTAAATTAAGCTGAAACAACACCATTCTTGTTTTGTTTTCTGTTGTTTTTTGGATAACATAATGGTTTTATGTTCAATCGTCTTCATTTTGTTAAAACTAATCATTTAGCCTAATTCCTTTCCTTCATGTTGTCCCAACACAAATCAATTGTATGAAACCCAGCATTTGTACTTGTTGGCATAAACCTTGATAAGGTAAGTTCTACCAAGAAAAAGATGAATAAAAAACACATTCGTGAAATCTTGTAATAATTCATTAAAAAAAAAACTAATGATTCGCAGTTGTTTGTACAAGAAACATTCCCAATACAATCATGTTTAGGTTGTAGCTCTTGCATAACCCAAATTGATTTCACAATCTCATTCAATGTATAACGACTTCTCCTGAGACCAGGTTGAAATATCATTGAGCTGAACTGAAGGAACCTTCAAAAAAAAAATCATGGCACAATTCTTCTCCTTTTTAAAAGTTAATGAGTCCATTTATTTTTGCCACCTTAACCCTTCACAATTATATGACTCACTGATTGTTTCAGTTTCTTTAAAAATTTTTTTAAAAACCGCATCAGTTGTGAACCACTGCATTTTACTATCAAACATTAAACCAACCAACCCTTTCTGATATTCATACCCATTTTATTTCCTTTCCTTTTGGGAGCCTTATTAGCAGTCACTGTGTCAATGGGAGTCCGCAGAGAATTTTTCCTTTAAATCTAGTCTATATTGCGGAGAAATAACTATTTATATGGCTCTTCGGTAGACAAGGAGGCTTAATGAAATCTAATAAAGCTTATTCTTACTTAGCCTAGATTATTTGCATTTATTACTTTCCTATTGAGAGAGTGAGACAGAGATCTTGTATAAGCACATATTGGACAAAAGCAGCTTGTAGGTCATAAAAAAACAGGTCTCTGTAAATAGTTTGCAAGCGCGTTGGGTAAGTTCAGGTTGGGCAATTTAAAACTCACAGCAATAAACTGCATGGATCTGAGCCATCAGTTATATCTGCAGTAACATACATGAAGCACACATACCGGTTGAGTCACTAAAGGCAGAGCTCTGCAAAACCTCTCCTTCACCATCTACCTTAGATTCATTTCCTGTTCTGCCTCTCTAACCCATGCTGAAACTAGAAGTGCCAGACTCAAAAGTGTCTCAACCATATCTATTCTAGAGACTACTTCACTTTTAATTGAGCTGAATAATTAGCATGACAAGCTGAGAGGGCTGACACACATAGAATTACTAAAACTGCTGATAATAAGAATCTTGCATTTTAAAACAATTAAATAAATTTGCAAGTTTATATAATAAAGATGTAAACAAAATCATTAAAAGCCAATCACTGTTGTCCTATATTGCTGTCATGATCTCAAATGTCCAGTCTTTCCATTGATCTTAAAGGGATAGTTCAATGAAAATAAAAGCTGGATGATAAATATAAATAAAAATTCAAATCACAATTGAATCAAAAACTGTAAATGTTGTTTTGTCAGGGAAGCATGGGACAACAATAAGTACTACATGGTTTCTGCTACCTTCATTCTTCCATGGTGGGACGCCACACCAAAATTCATCCCGCCACGGCTAAATTACAGCTTTTCATTCCAAACATTCAGCCGTTTTTTTTTTTAAAATAGCGGGTTATAAATAAAATAACGCACCAAAACGTATTAAAAGGTAAGTGAATTATAACAGCGCAAACTTTTCTGTAATCATAGTAGTGCTGTGCGTTATTTGTTTAACCCTTTAAGGTGAGGTGCTGACTGACTGACTGACAGATGCCTGAGGCCAGCAAACATTATGTAGATTTCAGTTATGACAAACACAGTTTCCATAATTATATTTTATAAAAAGGTCTATGGTTCTGCATTCAATGACTATCTTGCTGGAGTGTATAACCGTTTCACTTCAGGACGCATTAATGTCGGTCTGTAGGTAGGGGTGTGACGATAACCGCATCACCGCCTTACCGCCATAATGAGATGTCAACCGCGGTGATGTGGTTATTACCGTCATCACCGCCCATTTTAGTTTATTATTTATTTTTGCTTGTGAATCTTTCAGGATCGTATAGAAAAACAGAATAAACTAAATAAAAGGCATGCCCTAAGTTTTTTCCACTTAAATTACAAATTTAGATTACAAAACGAAAACACTGACTGAATCCTTTTAATAACCAGCATAGGCTCTTTTTATTTTAAGCTTATTTTAATAAAGCAGGCCTATTTACTCAAATCAATCGCTCCACAGAAAATAAACATTTTTAACGCACCGCTGTAATTTCTATATCCCAATCCCTTTATCAACATTTTTAATACAAGTCATTATTTTAAAGATTATGACTTGAGAATATGATTTTACCTCAGCGCTGCACTTTTCTCCTTCTCCCTCGCGCTGAGTTCAGGTGATGGAGTGTTGTGAAGTAGTTAAACTATCAAACTGGCACAGGAATATCAGTATATTAATATAGGCTTTGCTAAAAAGCTGGTTAAATGTAGGTCTTTTTTTTTACAGAACAGAAGCGCGAGTTGCGACCACGGTGATGAGTCAACAATCGCATATATTTTGACTCAAAAGTAGGCTATAGCATATAATAATTTTGTGTAAAGACATTTAAAAAAATATGTAGCTAATATATCACAGGGATTTGTGTAGCAGCAAATACAGTGGAGCATTAATTAAATCCTTTTTTCCCGTGGAGCGAAACAAACACTGCAGTTGTGTAGCGGATGGAGACGCACAAAGATATACAATTCATATATTTTCGTCGGAAGAAAAATATTGTTTGAACGAATTTTGTTTTGTACAATTTGTATCTTAGTTTTTGTCGGTCAGTTATTTATAAAATAAACAATAATAACTAATAAACTTTGAGGTGAAGCGATGTGCCTCAGGGTCCGCTATATGCCGCGGCCAAAACACAAACTGGTCTGTTAAATACAATTGTAATATAAATAAAATAAAAGTGAAATATTCAGTTTCGAATATTGAATCTTTGTTAACTGTATGATCCAAAATAAAAGAGCAGCCTATATGATCACTCTTTACGGTCAGTTTCGCTTTAGTTTAATCAAAGCGTTTGAACTTTTTGATATTTTAGGCAAAGTGGTCTGCATAACCAATGATTGAACTTATCCACCTGCGACCCACCCATAATTAAACATCATGTAGGCGAGCTGGCTTTTTGATTACCTGAACCGTGTGTTAACGGCTGCACCAGCATAACCGAGATCTGCGTGTTAATAACAGCACCAGCAGATATAAGAGAGTTTATTAAAAATCCTATATTAATATACTGATATTCCTGTGCCAGTTTGATAGTTTAACTACTTCACAACACTCCGTCACCTGAACTCAGCGCGAGGGCGAAGGAGAAAAGTGCAGCGCTGAGGTAAAATCATTTTCTCAAGTCATAATCTTTAAAATAATGACTTGCATTCAAAATGTTGATAAAGGGGTTGGGATATAGAAATTACAGCAGTGCATTAAAAATGCTTATTTTTGTTGAGCGATTTTATATTTATATTTATATATCATGGTTTCCGCTACATTCATTCTTCCATGGCGGGGCGCCACGCCAGGATTCATCCCGTCACGGCTACATTACAGCTTCTCATTCAAAACATTTTATTTTTTTAATAGGGGGTGATAATCACACCAAAGTGTATTAAAAGGTAAGTGAATTATAACAGCGCAAACTTTTCTGTAACCGTAGTAGTGCTGTGCGTCGTTTGTTTAACCCTTTAAGGTTACGTGCTGACTGACTGACTGTGACAGGTGCGTGATGCCTGAGGCCAGCAAACACGATGTATAGCCGTTTCACTTTATTTCAGGACGCATTAAAACCGGAGGCATTCATAAATATTCCTAGAAAATCTAATAAAGGCTGGAGACATACTCATTACATAGACGCACTAAATCGCACTTCAGCAGCGTTTATTTGAGTGCACAAGAAGATCTGCACGCTCTTAAAGTGGATTATATTTGAGGGGGAGGCAAGAAGTTTTGTGCACGAGCAGAAAAAAACGGCGCGCAAGCAAAGAGATCCGCATGCTGTAGGCTATTACATAAATGCGATCTCGACTTCTAATACTGCACGACATTTGTCATCAGGTAGTTAGTAGATCTGTGTAAAAAAGGCCTGCCGCCACAGCTGGAAAAAATCCTAGAGGAAACACTGTGTATATGTGTATATGCGGTATGCGCAGTTAACCGACATACCGCATGATTTCTTGCTTCATCACCGCGGTAACAGAAAATCCGTTACCGTCACAGCCCTATATATTGGTACTTTAGCTCTGTCAGGAAAAATTGGTAAATGAAACTGTATGGTTAACCAAACATATTCTGACTTGTTAAATCCTCCATTTCAGTGCTTAAATTGGGTAGTTAAATCTAATCCTGCGATGAAGAGCAAATAAAATGCTTAAGCAACACAACAGTACAGCTGGCAATCTCTCTCCATTACTCTGCCAGCTTAGAGACTCAGCACTAAGTTGCAATATAGAGATGTTAACACCTCTCCTACTCCCCTATTCTGAACAGACAGGATGTAACAGTAGGACATATTTTGCATATCTTAAGTCCCCAAATGAATCTTAAAAAAAAAAAGTGCCAGCAGTCTATCAGCAGCCTATGTTTTATTAAACAGCTGTACAGTTTTAACTGGGACATCTTCATTCTGTTCAGTTATTCAGACCCACACAGTACTGAGTGGTGTGAAATTATTATGTTTCGGCCAATGCGCTCATATCTATTTAGTGACTGTTAAAGCTCCAAGAGGCATAAAAATGAAAGGTTATTCCATATGTCACACTTTAAATGGGTCACAAAATATTCTTAATCTTTTAAAATATTAGAGATAGGGTTATAAAACATTTTCAAGTCTCATAACTTCCTAAATAGCCCACATAAAATTCTGTTGAAACCTTTCAAAATGGCTTGTTTTAAATGTTGTCATAGTATGATGAAAGATCAATGCCTACACTTCTTCTTTTGCCCTACACATTGGTTTGTGCATATAACAGAAGGATTTCCCAGGCAACAAAATAGTGAAGATGCCTCCATTAATTATAAGACCATTTGAAGTGGAAGCAACATTACTGACATACTCCAAGTGCTTGAGTCACATCTGACAGGGAGAAATGGATTTGCTCACACAAATGGTCACTTTGTTGCATTCAGAGTCAACAGCTTGTAGTTGCATCCTGCCACAAAAGCTGTCTACACTGGACATGACAAAGTGAACGTTTGAGTTGGCAAATCTATTTCTTCACGTCAGAAGTTGTGTAAGTGCTTAGAGTATGTCAGAGATAGAGGGGAGCATCAGTTTACCCTCAAAGATTTTTCAGGTTGCATTGTGCCATTTCCAGCATACACAGAAAAAGAGTGTAAACAAAAAAGACAGAATGACTATGAAAGTTTCAGCTGTGTTGTAGACCCAGTGTTATACAAGGAGGAAGTGGCTGAAAATTATTTTAGCAAGAGCATGATACTTTGTGTTTGCTTAATTTTAAGATTTTTTTTTTTTAAACAAGACAGTTTGATGCAGACTATTCTGAGAGACAAAGTAAAAGATAATATAGTGCTGACAGGATTTTAATGCAACAATAATGTCACAACACACAATTAACAGTGTTTTTTTTTTGACCATTCATCTTTATTACTTAGTTACATATACTGTTTGATATGTCCTATATGTTTTTGACCAAAATGGCCCTGTTTTTAAAGTACACCTTAAAAAGTATCCATCAATTATTTTTTTACCCTGGACCACAAAACTAGTCTCAAGTTGTATGGGTATATTTGTAGGAATAGAGTGTATAAATACACTGTATGAGCCAAAAATACTACTTTTACCTTTAAGCCAAAAGCCATTCGAATATTAAAGGACACCTATGGTGAAAAATCTACTTTTCAAGCTGTTTGGACAGACGTATGTGCATATATGGTGTATAGACCATCATATTGGGGTGATATAAGCACACCCAGTCCTTTTATTTCAATTTAGCAACATAAAAACGGTGGACCAATTGGAGCCGTTTTCAGATCGACTGCAATTTATGTAGGAGTGTGGTCCCCCCGCCCACCAAATTGATTGACAGCTGCGCGTATTAACATGTCCCGGTAGTCAAGTGTATAATCATATCAACAAGACCAGACGTGCGCAAAGCAACCGGTAATAAAAGGTGTGTTCAGTTCTCTAGGATCATCAATCATCATCAAATGTGATCAAGAGTGAGTTTCACATGTTTAAAATGTTTTAAAACAGAGCATGTGTGTAATGAATTACAGCGATTTAGCTTAGCTTTACTTCATCAGCACAGCCGCGTGGCAGAACAATTATAAAGGAAGACGCTTCAATCGCGGTTTGTGGATGTTAAATCAGGTTTATTTTGTACATTAACATAACATATCTATACAGCAGTGGATATTAACCTGTATCCTGTCACATATGCGTGCAAAAAGAGTGCAAAGCTAAATGGGCGCTCTGTCTGTCTGTCCGTGTGTGTGTGTATGTGTGTGTCTGCTGCGGTGTGTGTGCGCGTGTATCTGTGTTATTGTGTACACAATAAATACTCATTGGTAAAGTTCTTACTGTAGTATTTCTCACAAACGCTACGTGAGATCTGCTTCCTTTAAGTCTGTCTGTTGTCTGACGCAGCCGAGGGAGGAGATTAAGGCACGCAGAAAGGCACGTAGAAACGGTGGGTGGGGAGGACTAGCCTTAAAGGAGCAGTACACCAAAACCGCCACCCAGTGCAAAAATGTATAAATAGGAATTTAATAAAAGGTATAATACAAAATCTGATGGGTGTTTTGAGCTGAAACTTTACAGACACATTCTGGAGACGCAAAACACTTAAATCTGAAAAAAGGGCTAACCTAGGTGCCCTTTAAATAAAAACTATGTTCCATGAAGGCATTTTATAAAATTGCATAAATATATTATGAAAGTTTAATACAGGGTTTCTACAGGTTATCAAGTCAAATTTAAGACCAAGACATTTTAAGACCATTAAACGAATAAAAACAAATATTGTTAAAAAAAAGAAATTATATTTGGTAAATAGAGTTAATAAATAAACTTTTGTTAAGACCAGTTGTCTGTTGGTAGTGGTGAAGAAGAAGTAGAATTCCTTACATTTACATAGCACTTTTCTGAAGACTTAAAGCGCTTTACACATTTTTGGGGGGAATCTCCTCATCCACCCCATGTGCAGCATCCACCTGGATGACGCGACGGCAGCCATATTGCACCTGACCGCACACCAGTTGATTGGTGGAGAGGAGACAGTGTGATGAAGCCAATTATGATATGGGAATGTTAGGAGGCCATGATGGACAGAGGCCAGCAAGCAAATTTGGCCAGGATGCTGGGGTTAAACCCCTACTCTTTCTTTTTTTGCAGAGAGCTAGCTTAGGCTATAAAAGTTGCAGAGAGCTAGCTTAGGCTATAAAAAATTAAGACCCGTTAAAATTATGTAAGACTTGCATCACAATATTTTAGTGAATTTTAAGACGTTTTAAGACTTTAAGACCCCAGAGAGCCCCTGTTAATTGGATCAGTAAAATGCTTTCCCAAGTAACTAATTTGAACAACTTTAAAGGTGTTTTTTTCAATATGTAAATTTTTTTATCTTCTTATTCTCTGATCTAAACTGAAATGCCTTTCAAAGAGAAATATAAAAATAGCCTATAACTTCTAAATTATAATGTTTTTGAAGTCGGTAGCTATGCTTCCATCCACCTATTTTGTGCATTCAAAAAAATAGAAACGCCAAGATGCATAAATGTTGAGAATGCGCATAAGATATGTGCATAACTGAATAGGATAAACTTTTAATTCAATAAAAAAAAAATATGCGCATAAATTACGATGGAAACATTTTTACCGAACAAATTCCAGTATGCGCATTTAAAAAAAAAGTAATATGATTTTGTTATAAGAGATCATGTGATGGTAAAAATGTGTGTAAATGAACAAACCAGTTGGCTGAGCACAACATCTGAAATGTTGTTTGGTCATTCAAAAATTTCTTAACCATTTCAGTATTAATGTTATTATATTATTAATGACCTCCAGAATCAAGAGCATCTGTGCTCCACGTCTCACGCTTTCAAACGCCACCGCGAGTTCACTGCATGTCAGGTATTGCCTTCTGAGGCACAAGTAATTACATGAAGAAAAGATTCATGCAGCTTCACCTACCGCAGTAAATTCCGTTTTTACTGTTGATATTTGGCACCAGTTAATCAGGAAGTTCACTTTGACTTGTTGGATGGAAACGCTGCTTTATTCGCACATCTTTTATGCGATAATCCAGTTTTGCGCATACAGTTAATTCGCATTTTGGGATTGAAACATAGCTAATGTCTTGCTAAGGTTACAAGTTGACCTCAGAGAACATACAATTTTAACCCAGGTTAATGCAGTTCATGACCTCCTTAAAGGAATAGTTCACACTGAAATAAAACATTGTCAAATTCTAACCCAACTGACTTTCACTGTTTGAAGAAAATAACTGAATTTTTTATTCTAAAGCCATACACGTTTGAAGTCACATAAGATTAAGTAAATGACAACAAAATTTTTTTCATTTTTGGGGAACTACTGATTTAATTGCCAGTCGTCTTTGCGCCCATGCTGTGCGGTAGAACTTTTTTGGATGGAAATGCATATTTTATACACTCACACTGGGTTCCAAGTCCAGCTTTACACATTGATTAACATTTGCTGAAACTCAAATCAATATTCACTAGACTGAGGCCAGTAGCATTGTACCACAGAAAAATAGCTAGAAAAGTCTGGAGCCTGTCTAGTGTCTGTGCATGTGCCGTGGGAGAGACCTTTGCCCTCTCATCATAAGACAGACAGTTTCCATTGGGTCCAAAGGTGGTCAACATCACATGGGCTGCAGTCTGTGTTTGTTTACACCATGCTTTCCGTCCTATAATTCCAAGCCATGGTAACACAGGAGCAGGAGTGCCAGCATAAAACAGGAATGTGAATATTATAACAAGAGCTGGGTTTGCAAAAAGAAAAAAAAAAAAAAACACCATCGGAATGAGTTTGCAGGGCTGTGAAAACACTGCGGCGCTGCTGCTCTTTGGATACTTACACACAGTTGTCACAAGGGCATTCCAGGCTAGAAAGGCAAGGGAAAGAGAAAAACAAAGTCAGCAGCATCAGCAGTACCGCCTCCCTCTCTCTTTTTTCCCCCACTCCAGATATAGACAGCTGTTAGAGTTCTTCTTTTAAAGATATAGCATCTTCAGGAAAAGGGTGCAAGAACTCTAGGCCATACTGGCTAGTGATACCCTTGGGGCAAACGCAACGAGGGAGGAAAATAGCTCCTTTTGAGGCCTGTTGGAGTTAGAAGATTGAGGGAATGTCAGCCAGGAATTCTGGTGCCGGAGAAGGGGGGGTTGGGGGGGTCTGAGCTGAAATGAATAAAGCCCATTCTTCATACATGGAGAAATGGCGACTTTAAAAGAAGGGTAGTTGATTAGGGCTTGTTTTGCTTTTGTGACCTCAGTGCTTACAAGGTCTCGATCCCCCTGCTGAGTCCGGCAGTGGCCTGGAGGAGTTCATATCAGACTCGTTTGGTTGTTTTTCTTTCCTGCAGAGATGTAAGAGCAGGTCGTTTTGTTTCATGGGCGATCAGGAAAATGCCGTGAAAAAAAACATTTGGGCATTACAAGATTTAACACAGTATGTTTACATGGTGGAACTGGAGACTTGTTTGAAATCTGCAATCTGTCACACTGAAGCCAAAAATTAAATAAAATTAAAAAACAAAAATAAAAAAATAAAAAAATAAAATAAAAGAAATGATAAAAGAAAATAAAAACAAAAAACAACAAACCACAAAACTAAATTAATTAAAATTAAAATTGTAAAGGTATAAACACCCCATAAATATATAATTTAACAAAATAGACAATGGGGAAATGTATCGGACACTGACAATCTGTTTACCCAAAATGGAAAATTAAGTAGACTTAACTTGGCATCATGTATGATAACGATAATGTTAACTTATCATTACAAAATAAAAAATATAAAATAAAAAAACACTACATTTAAAATATTTTCAAAAGCATCTGCTTAGAGAAAGCATGTCAATCAGAACTGAAGCCTGGAAAAGCAGAGCTGTATATTACTGTATGTTTGTTGTTTCGTGTTTGCATGATGACAATCACATTTTTAACCAAACATTTGCTGTTCATTTCCCAAGAGCCTACTACTGCTGTTAAACTGTCATTTTTATTTTTCATTATTTTTTTTTTTTATTTAAATTAAGAATATATATAAACAAATAAATAAAAATAAAAAATTTGGTGACCCTCTAAAACTAATTTATTTAAAAATACTTCAGTATAGGATGTTTAGGATTAAAGTCACTTTCATATTTAGTGCATAATTACTTTCACCATGTTGATCGTTTCTTGTGTGCTACAGTTGAAACAGAACTTCAATAATGGTTAATAAAAAAGTGAATGCAACTTGAATTTTGCCTTGTTAGCAATGTTTTAAAGGGCATCTATTTTACCCCTTTTTCAAGATTTAAGATAAGTCTTTTGTGTCTAAAGAATGTGTCTATAACGTGTTAGCTCAAAACACCCATCAGATAATTTATCCCTTTCAGAATATTGGAATTTCTGTTTTGAACACAATGGAGCGGTTTTGGTGCCTGTGCCTTTAATGCTATAGTTCTCCCCACCCACCGTTCCCACATGCCAGTCAGAGTGTGCCTCAATCTCCGCCTCAACAGCGTCAGATAAACAGCACAGTGACAGACATGAAGGAAGCAGACCTCACTTAACATTTGTGATACGTTTTTGCATGGCAAAAGTGACAGGATACACGTTAATATCCACTGCTGTATGGATATCAGTTATGTTAACATGCACTGATTTAAAAACGTTTTAAACATGTAAAACTTACTCTTGATCACATTTGATGATGATTGATGATCACAGAGAGCTGAACAGATCTTTTAATCCCAGTTGCTTTGCGATCGTTCAGTCTTGTTGATTTGATTATACGCATTACTACGGAGATATTTTAATAAGCAGCCGTCAGTCAATTCGGTGGGTGGGAAAACTGCACTCCATTATGTTGCAGTGGGCCTCAAAATGGGAGGGATTTGGATCCTATTTTAACATCAGGAAATTATTAAAAAAAAAAAAGGGTCTTTATAAATCACCCCAATATACTGTGTCCACGCTATACCTACACACAGTTCTGTCCAAACAGCTTACAAACAATGATTTTGATCATGGGTGCCCTTTAATTTTGACTGGTTAAACGTATATTATTAGTAGTAGTAGGAGTAGTAGGAGTAGTAGTAGTAAATGTTCTGGCATTCTTTTTTTTGACATATCGCCCAGGAACATGGAAACTCTGAGCATCTGATACAATTTAGATCTTAGGTAAATGAATCTCAATTTCAGGATGGTCAAACATTTGTACTGGTAATGCAATCAGTGACACAGATGACATTCACGGTCACATTTACAACATATTTTTATAGATCTACATGACAAATATGCATGTGTAAGATATACGCAGATAAGGTCACAAATAGTAAGTGTTAAAAGCTCCATGTATGCATTGAGAAGTGCGCGGGGAGTCAAACATATGGTTTTATAAACCTGAAAATTTATTTTCTCATTGGTCTGCATTTTTTTTTTTTTACACAAAAGCCCCTGTATTTTGTGTAAAAAGCAGTAAAAGCCTAATTACATGGCACAATATAGAATCTGAAAGTCAAATTGTTATCGTCAGTGGTTAGCATCTATTTCTCTCGAATGAAGATTGTCATACCTAATGCTGACAATTTCACAGAGAGATCATTTTCATGAGCTCCGGCTTAAAGCTAAATTGTCTGAAAGTACCGTCTTTCACCTACTATTTGATGAGGGCGATAAATGACTCATCTGGTAAGTTTTGTTGCAGTAAACATTTGTCATGATGTTCTGCTGCAGTTGCCTGGCAACCTTTGCGAGATGAGAGAGATAAGTATGGCAGGGCAGCCCACACTGCTCTAATCAAGTTGCTGAGATGAAGCTAATTATTGCTCTGGTGAAATTTAAGGACAAAGACAAAGTCCTAATCTTCTCTCTGCCAAGCCAATGGAAATCCCATTTCTGGGTGAAATTTCAGGGCATGATATTCTAAAGGAAAAACAGTTTGATATTCAGATTTTAACAATGTGGAATTTTTGCTTTTGCAGTAATGCATGTATGCATATGGCCTACCACAAATGGAAGCTCAATATGAGCATTGTTCATAAAAATGGTAGTTTTAAATTGAATAATCATTAAATAAATTAAAACATTAGATGTGCCATATAGTGAATAATAATTTTTTTTTATTTCTGTGCAATAGATAAAAAGATTCATTAGGCTGCTTGATTAGTGTTGGTAAAATAATGGAAGTGTTTGTGTAATTCTTTGTGCAGAAGTAGTCAGTCAGAATTTATTTAAATATGAACCACAAGTATAGAATTGAACAAAAAAAAAAAATACAGTAATAAACTCACCAGCCACTTTATTAAGTACACCTGTCCAACTGCTCGTTAACGCAAATTTCTATTTAGCCAATCATATGGCAGTAAAGCTGCGGTCACACAGGACTTTTCTCACCATAGACTTCCATTTATACACACGCGAATGTGTCAGACCGGAAACGCAAGGTCATGCGTCAAGTTTTGCAGGTCGCTGCGGTGCAAAGTTCAAGCTTGATGTACTTTGACCTGCGAAATAGTTTCACTTGACTGCGTGAGACCAATCGAGGATCAAAACATGACCAATTTAAAACATGGACCTATCGCTCTCTTTTTTAAGGTCTAATAATATTGTTTAATCCCACCCCTTTTTGCATTGTCGCACAACAGAATTTCGTAATATCAAACTCTAGTGTGACCGCAGCTTAACTTACTGCATTTAGCCATGTAGACATGGTCAAGAAGATGCTGCAGTTCAAAGAAAGGTGATTTAAGTGACTCTGAACGTGGCATGGTTGTTGGTGCCAGACGGGCTAGTCTGAGTATTTCAGTAACTGCTGATCTACTGGGATTTTCACACACAACCACCTCTAGGGTTTACAGAGAATGGTCCGAAAAAGAAAAAATATCCAGTGAGCGGCAGTTCTGTGGGTGCAAATGCCTTGTTGATGCCAGAGGAGAATGACCAGACTGGTTTGAGCTGATAAAAAGGCAACAGTAACTCAAATAACCACTCGTTACAACCGAGGTATGCAGAAGAGCATCCTGTCAGCTAAGAACAGGAAACGGAGGCTACAACTCACAGAGGCTCAGAAAAATTGGACAATAGAAGATTGGGAACACGTTGCCTGATCTGATGAATCTCGATTTCTGCTGCTACATTCGGATAGTAAGGCCAGAGATTGGCATTTACAACATGAAAGCATGGATCCACCCTGTCTTCTATCAATGGTTCAATTAGTATGGTTCGATTAGTACCAATTGAGCATCATGTCAACAGCACAGCCTACCTGAGTATTGTTGCTGACCACGTCCAT
Organism: Danio aesculapii; assembly: GCF_903798145.1. NCBI lineage: Eukaryota > Metazoa > Chordata > Actinopteri > Cypriniformes > Danionidae > Danio > Danio aesculapii. The sequence continues at coordinate 37,841,676 of NC_079454.1, read as the reverse complement.
CCCTTTATGACCACATTGTACCCATCGTCTGATGGCTACTTCCAGCAGGATAACACCATTGTCGAAGCGTAAATCATCTCAGACTGATTTCTTGAACATGACAATGAGTTTACTGTACTCAAATGGCCTCCACAGTCACCAGACCTCAATCCAATAGAGCACCTTTGGGATGTGGTGCAATGGGAGATTCGTATCATGGATTTAGAGCCGACAAATCTGCAGCAACTGGGTGATGCTATCATGTCAGTATGGACCAAAATCTCTGAGGAATATTTCAGTACCTTGTTGAATCTATGTCATGAAGGATTAAGACAGTTCTGATCGCAAATGTGGGTCCAACTCCGTACTAGTAAGGTGTACCTAATAAAGTGGCCATGTAATAAGTGTAATAAATAATTTAATACATATTAAATGATGTCTTAAAGCAAAAAATGAAAAGGGATCTGTGATGATCAGTAGACCGAACAAAAACATTAGTCAAAAGAAAGATTTCACCATTATGGAAAAAAAATGTGTTTTTTTGTTGGGGTGAATGCTAGCGCTGAGCGGTATCATCAGTCATCGCTTCTCATCTTGCTGGATCTGTGCACTGCTTTTGACAGTTAATTGCCAGATCCCTCCTGTCAACCCTCATGACAAAAGCTATTTCAGAAACTGCACAGGGACAGTACATCATGGATCAAATCTTACCTCTCAGGGATCCTCCAGGGTGTCTTCGAGGGGTGAGTTGTAAGAGACAACATCTAGCTACTGAGGTCCCTCAGGGCTCTATGTTTGGACCACTTATCTTCTCCAACACATCTTTATAAGAATTGTACATTCATAGACAATGGTGTTTATGATCTAATCACAGCAAATCGCATCTCAGACTGCTTGACAGAAATATCATGGCCATCACCTTCAACTCAACCCTGCCAAGAAAGACCAGCTTATGATTTTGGGCAACACAATGCTTCATCATAACTTCTCTATCCAGCTAGATTCATCATATGCATCAACAGACCATATTGCAAAAACGGTCGACCCTGCAGATTTGACTTGCACAACAATAGGCAAATCACAGGTCCTTCCTATCAGGGCATGCTACACAACTCGTTGTCTAGGCTTTCTGTCCATGCAGGCCAGATTACTGTTCTGCTATCTTTGCAGGCCCTCCTGGCAGTACCATCAAACCTTTGCAAATAATTCAGAATGAGCTAATAAAAGTGGTCTATAATGAGCCGAAGAGAGCACAAGCCACATCTATTTGATCACAAATCAATATCACAGATCTTTACATCAATTTTTCCTAGCTAGTGTAATCACTTGAAGTCTTAAAACGTTCCTTTAATGTGATAGATAAATTGGGACTTGACATATTATGACTTACAAAATGTTGCTCTCTATTAGGTTAAGATTGTGTCAGTTGTTCTTCTCATTTTAACAAGTTAGTTGTTAAAACATGGAAAAAAATGTAAAATTGTTTCAATTAATGTGAAAGTGTTTGCTGCTAAATTCAACGTTTTTTAACTGCACTACACCCAAAAATGAAATGTTATCAATTACTCACCTTCATGTCGTTCCTATCTTCAGAACACAAATTAAGAAATCAAGTCCAGAAAAGGATCCAAAATAGGGCTGGGCGATTTGGCCTAAAATCAAAATCTCGATTAATTGAACATTTAACTCGATTATGATTAATGAACGAGTATTTTATTTTATTTCTTTTTTTGTCTTCATAGTTCACTGACATTTTTTGTACAGTAAATATGCTCACATATTACAAGTAAGAGTTTTTTGAATGAAGGGTGTATTGCTTGATTTTAAAATAACCATCTACTATCTATGGTTATTTATTGAACATCAACGTTGAACAACTGAAATTAAAACAGCATTGCTTATTATGAACAGTTATTTTTTCTTTTAAAAAAAGTGAAAAATCATTTATTTCACTTTTGGAAACAAAATGAATTATTTTCAGTGTTTTTCATATTAAAAGTAGATAATATGCAGTATCTCTTTTAAATAAAATAACTCTTGTATATCCTGTAAATAATATTTTAAACAGTGCAATTCTTAAATCTTCTGTAAACAAATATTTTAATGTCAATAATATTTTTTGTATAATCTCAAGGCATCTCTGGTGCAGCTAACAATCAGTCCACGCAGAGCAAAGTAAGGTTCAAGAAAGGGTCCATCATCCTACTTGACCAGATGTGGCTGCAAAGTGGCCACAAAAGTATATAAATCAGCCTTTAAAGTCTCTGAAGCCTTCTGCTTCGAGTGATCATCCTTGCCTTGCACGCAACTTCGCATTTAAACTTCTGCGTGCTGTTTGTGTTGCTTTGCAACAATACTTCAGAAACGCTAGCTGGCAGTAGATTATGTTCCTCTGTGTCGAGTTTCTTCGTGGGGGTTTTGATTTTTCTGAATGCTACCTTAAAAATGTACAGGAAGCTAAAACTCGCATATTTAAAGGCAGGAACCGTCCGACGAGCAACAATTTTAATCATAAGGTGAACGCAAAAATAAAAGTTCCCATCTGGAGCTCCTCCCCAAGGCTCGACACTTGTAAACACTATCACCAACGGGCTCACTGCAGTACCGTGGCTCTCTGGGGTGCCCACGCGTATAAACGCTACAAAACCAAAATCACAGAGCTTGAGCTACTCCTCGTGTAGTTCCATTTTTGAGAAGTGCGCGGGTATGCAACCGCCCAATAGCTACGCTGGACCATATGCATGCACTCAACACAGAACCAACAACAACAACAACAACAACAACAATCGGCTTAAAAAAAATTGAAATAAAAAAAAATTTACCTGGGAAAATTAAATCAATTACAGGTTCTGAATGTCGATTTCGATTAAATCGCCCAGCCAATTAAACCAAATTATCGTTAAAGCCTTCCATGTCACTACAATGCTTCAACTGTAATCAAACAATATTCCAAAATCCCTTTTGTGTGCCGAAATACCAATTCTGTACACCTATGTCTTCTCTCAAGCATCAGGTCATCAGGGTCTGCATTTACTTCGTGCAGCACAACATATTGACAGAGTCGGCAGTAGGGCTGAACTATAAATTGACATAAAAAAAAATAATAATAAATCAATTAATTAATTAATTAATTTATTTATTTTAAAAAAATAATAATAAAAATAAATAAATAAAATCGCATTTGCAAAATTGATCAAAAGCTATGTTTGTCTTGCACATCATTAGAAGTATGGTGACGCAATCTGCAGTTAATCTCTTCCACATGATGATAATCGCATGCAAAATTATACAATACAATTAAATGTTCAGCCCTAATCAGCATTGTGTTGCCTGTAGTAAATGATCTGATGCAGAATACGCTGGCAAACAAAGTGACAAAGCTTCATTATTATAACAGTTGAAGCACTGAAGTCACGTAGAATGATTTGACAGTTTTTGGTACCTTTTCTGTACTTTAAATACCTTGGGACCATTGCTGTCTATTGCAGATGAGGAAGCTCTCAGATTTAATCAGAAATATCTTAATTTGTGTTTAGTTACTTGAGATGTTCATTCATCTTCTGGAGCGACAGACACCAACTAATTCAATTCAAGGTCTTACATTGTCTACACTACACTAAAGCCAAGCTCCATAAAATCTTTTCTTCTGTCTCACCAATGTCCGATACATGCAAGACAGCAGAGGACACGGTTGCTCACGCCTTTTTGCTCTGTCCCTTACTGAACAAATTCTGGACAAACATATTTGACTGGTAGTCCAAGGCTTATAGCAGACCTTTTCCACCCGATGCCGAACTTGACATCTTTGGCTTCTCACAAATCATATGTTCTCTCCCTAAAACAATGCAAGAGTCTTTAATGCAAGGCATGGTGGTGTACTCCCTTCATTCCAGAGCTGTTTTTTTTTTATTTGGTATCTGTTATTCAGATGGAGATAGTCAGATTTTTAAGGACTAGCTCCATAAGAAACTTTTCGGCTACTTGCATTCAATTTCTTGATTTAATTGACAAATCTATATCTCAAAAGCAATCCAGTGACCCCTGTGACTATGATGTGTGGGGGGTTATTTTGTCTTTTTTTATGTCTACAGTACGAGCCAATGTTTGTTCTTGTTCTGTGTGTGTATATTTAAAAAAAAAAGTTAGGTAAGTTACAATAAAAGTAATTTAAAAAAATTAATAAATGAATAAACTAACTGGAGCAACAAAAAAGGAGTATTTATTAACACAATTAAAACTTTGTGGTGAACTAAATCTTTAATGCATTGAGAAGCACATTCTACTGCACTGTTATAAAATGTTTTGGTTTTAAGTTCTTCATGTTAAATGTTGACAGGTTGTGACAAATGCTTCCGAGTTTCTTTATGACAACAAAATGCTGGTGAAATTAAGTAACTCTAGGGCAGCTCTGGAAAGACAATTTACATGTCCAGCAGGGGGTGCTCAACCTGCACTCTGTCTGGGTCCTAACACCCCATTATAATGACGAGGACACTACAACTGCTCGTTGAGAGCCATCTTTCGGATGAGATGTTAAACCGAGGTCCTAACTCTCTGTGGTCGTTAAAAATCCCAGGATGTCGTTCAAAAAATAAATAAATAAATAAAAAAATATATATACAAAAAAAAAAAAAAAAAAAAAAAAAAAAAAAAAAAAAAAAAAAAAAGAGTAGGGGTTTAACCCCGGCATCCTGACCAAATTTGCCCACTGACCTCTGTCCAGCATGGCCTCCTAAATATCCCCAAATCATAATTGGCTTCATCACTGTCTTGGATTGTCTTGAGGCACAAGGCTGGGGAAGGTTACAGAAAAATTTCTGCTGCTCTGAAATTTCCAATGAGCACAGTGGCCTCCATCATCTGAAGCGGAAGATATTTGGAACCACCAAGACTCTTCCTAGAGCTGGCCGGCCATTTAAGCTGAGGGATTGATGGAGAAGGGAGGTGATCAATAACCCAATGGTCACTCTGTCTGAGCTCCAGCGTTGTTCTGTGGAGAGAGGAGAACCTTACAGAAGGACAACCAGCTGTGCAGTAATTCACCAATCAGGCCTGTATGGTAGAGTGGCCAGACTGAAGCCACTCACCGCCTGGAATTTGCCAAAAGGCATCTGAAGGACTCTCAGACCATAAGAAACAAAATTCTCTGGTCTGATGAGACTAAAATTGAACTCTTTGAAGTGAATGCCAGGAGTTACGTTTAGAGAAAACCAGGCACAGCTCATCATCAGGCTAATACCATCCCTACAGTGAAGCATGGTGGTGGCAGCATCATGCTGCGGGGATGTTTTTCTGCAGCAGGAACTGGAGGACTAGTCAGGATAGAGGGAAAGATGAATGCAGCAATGTACGAAGACATCCTGAATGAAAACCTGCTTCAGAGTGCTTTAGACCTCAGACTGGGGTAACAGTTCATCTTCCAGCAGGACAATGACCCAAAGCACACCACCAAAATATCAATTGAGTGGCTTCACAACAACTGTGAATGTCCTTGAGTGGCCCAGCCAGAGCCCAGACCTAAATCATATTGAACATATCTGGAGAGGTGGTAGAGCAAGCTGGTAGAGCTTGAGAGGTACTGCAAAGAGGAATGTGCAAAAATTCCCAAAGACAGATGTGCCAAGCTTGTGGCATCATATTCAAAAAGACTTGAGGCTGTAATTGCTGCCAAAGGTGCATAAACAAAGTATTGAGCAAAGGGCTGTGAATACTTTTGTACATGGATTTTTTTTCAGGTCTTTTTATTTTAAATAAATGTGCAACGATTTCAAAAAATCTTTTCACATTGTCATTATGGGGTATTGTGTGTAGAATTGTAAGGAAATAAAATAATACGTTTTGGAATAAGGCTGTAACAAAAAAATGTGGAAAAGGTGAAGCGCTATGAATACTTTCCAGATGCACTGTAACTGCAGGTTGGCTAACTATGTTTATATACAATTTTATCTGTTAAAAGCTATTAGCTACCAGTCAATTAGTTAAAGTTATTAGTAACTAATAAAGTTATGGTAACTAATAACCTTAACTTATCCTAATTTGATTGTAATGCAATAATGCGCACCTTTTGTAAAGCTGCTTTGAAACAATAATTATTGTCAAAAGTGCTACACAAATAAACTTGTGTATAACACCACAGGTAGCATCTGTCCCAATCTACATCCCTCACTTAGACATGCAGACTTCAGAGAAGTCTTTTTAATGGTTTAATATTCACAGACAATTGTTAGCTGTTATTTGTTGCATCGTACAGCCCTAGAGCCCTTTTAATTTATTCATCCATAAACTGCCAAAAGCCCATGACAAACCCAAAACCGAGACCGGATGAACTGATATATTGCCCAGCACTTGCGAACGCGTATGAGACAAAGAGAGATGCAAAAGTATGTCCATTCTATGCAAGTGTCATTCACATAAGATCTGTCAATCTTACTTTAGTCATGTTTGCTGGGAAGAAAGCCACTAACCATCATCCAGGAAGGAAATTTGGAAATAACAAAAAAATAAATTAAGCTTTTCTTCAAACAGCTCAGTTCAAGCATCAGACTGCTTAATTTAATAGCTTCAGGCTGCCAATTACATTCAGGGGAGCAAGCAGTACACTGTCAATTTCATCCTGTTGGGTTGAGTATTAATTTCCAATGACTCTTGTTGCTTGGAGACCGGCATAAAGTTGGATTGCTTCAATGTTTATTTATCAGAGTGCTTTCAGCCAGTGGAGGGGAATAATGCTAGACATACTTAAGATGGGAATAATATCCTCAGTTCAGTGCAGTGAACTCACCGTCTGTACTATGGCATTTCCAGATTACTGAAAAAAATGACTTGAACACAAAAAAAGAAACCAAAACTGTACAAATCACCACAGCTGTGCCTACTTTGATTTATGATCTTCTGCACAATAAAGACAACGGTGATCACTAACAGCAAAAATATATGGGACATCTTGCAAAAAAATGTCAAGTGAAATACTGATTTTATTATCAATAACATGTCAATAGGAGTAACAAATTACATACAGTACAAACCAAATGTTCCTTATTTATTTTATCTTATCTTCTGGAAACAAAGTCACAGCTGATTACAATCATAGCAGGTCAAATAGTAATGTTGATGAAAAAAACAGACTAGTAGCATTGGGTGTAATAAAAAAAAAAAACATTTCAAATTAAAGTTTATTCAAGAATTAGGGGTCAAGAGTATCGACTTTGGTATTGAAACTTTACAAATGTCCATTTCCACTAAAATTTAAGTGCTGTAGAGTGCATTCTGAAACACAGATCGTGTCATCAGATGTTTGAAATAATAAAGCTTATTTGGCGTGCTGTCAAGTGAGAGGGCTCTGAGCTCAGAAAAGACACCCCAACTCATGTTATACCTCTTGTTAGGAAGGAGAGAGATGCAGGGGTCCGAGTGAAGTGTCTTGCCCGGCCCCAGAACACTCCCCTTTAGGTAAATATTTTTTAAGGAGGTGAGGTGTCAGGGTGGTAGAGGGATGCTAAAGTTGTGACATAATGGAGATAGGACGAGTTTGGTATTTATGAGGGCTTGGTTTAATGCTGATTGGATAACAGAATGATTGTCAATGATGTATTGGACTTGTTAAAACATCTGTGCATGGTCCTGCCGAATTTTTTTTTTATAAAAAATAAAATACTTAACTGGATTTAATTATTGACAATTTGACATGATCCAAACTGTCTTTGTTCTTTTGTGTTGGTCTGTAAGCTCAAACCTGCTATATTATTTTATTAAAACAGAATTAGATTGTGTCATTTTTAGCAACGGTGATGCTGAAAGTTTGCTCCAAACTGCTGCTTGATCCAAACTGCTGATATTTTTAGCATTTTATTAAACTGGGGAAAATGACAATTAAAAAAAAAAAAAAAAAAAATATATATATATATATATATATATATATATATATATATATATATATATATATATATATATATATATATATATATATATATATATATATATATTTATTTATTTATTTTATTTTATTTTTTTTTTTTTTAACAATCCGAATTTGTCAAATTCATTTAAAACTCATGTCATCTACATCCAGAAATAAAAGTGTCATTGTGTGGTGCTTTTTCAAATATTTAAATAGTTACAGTTTTGTACAATTTTGGGAATAACACATACATTTTACATATTAATATATACCTGTATGATACCAATATGAATATCTTTAGATACATGGGATGCAAAGTTTAAAGCCCATGGTGCAAAAGCTAAGGTCGTGTCGGAATCCACTTTTGCCATTTTAAAAGAACTGAAAAATACGGTTTGAACCACGGTGCATGGTCTAACAGGGTTGTGCGTATTCTCTTGAGTTATGGGTGTGTTGAGCATAACGTGCATTAAACCAATATGAGTCTCATCTCATATTCCCTTTAAGAGTTGTGTCGTAGCATGGCACATTTGCCATTTACATTGCAGACTTTGTAAGTGGAAAAACTGAATGCTCCATTTACAAGAAAACAGTTAAACAGACCATCTGCAGATTGAGGATATTGATTGAGCCTGCTCCAGCCTCTTTACTCTTTATTTTCATGGATAAGGAAACAGTGTTGTACACACTCCATTGAAGATGTCTATTAGTCTACATATTTAATTTTGTTTGTTAAGCGCAAAGTTTTGTTTCAAAACTATTTCTAAATTCAGTTCTAATTTCCAGGAAAACGAATAAATCAACAATAATAAGTGGTCAAAACACACATCCTATTGTCTCCCAAATCCAACAGGTGAACAAATCTAAACTTGTTTTTTTAAAACAAACATAAATATGCATATAATAAATACTACTACTACTAATAATAATAATACTTCAAAGTATTATTAGTACTGTGTACTTCAAAAAGGTACTGCCTTGCTTTTCTACCTCTTTTTCTGAGTGTATAATAATAGACATGGCCAATATTCTCACTGAGAGATTTAGTTTTTAAAGAAATTATTACATAGTGCAGAAGATGCAGACATTTCTCAAATCTCAAAATGCTTTTTTGATCCATTTAAATAGTCAGTTAAGCCTTACACATCTCGAATAAGAAATTCTAAATAGCAAATCCACTCTACAGGTGAAATTTAATAAATTGTTAAGTACTATTGACACAAAAAGAGTAAGCTTTTACAAATACATACTACAAATTAGGGTTGGGTCAATGGACGATGGCATTGTCTATTGCCGATAGACATCACTATGCTAAGCCGGCATCTCGATCCTTTTACAAACCAAGTTTGTCGAAGCCATTATAACGACACAGATGCACTCTGCCTGCAGGAAAAAGTGATTGACAGGTAGTAATTTGTGTGTAACTTATTTTTATTTATTTATGATTTGGTTGTGGGTAAAACAAAGACCATGTGGGTCAGGTAGTTGAAACGTTACAAATAATTAATTCACTATGAATTAACTAATTATTCACAAATAATTAATTCACTGCCGCCTACGACGACGATGCCATCGTCCATCGCGATGTTTCACATTAGACATCGTACGATGCCAAACTGGTCGACGGAAGTGATGATCTGAAACTGATTCAGATGATGCCAGCCAATCACTGCATTACAGATCATAAATTCGAGAATTGATAGATCTGTCATTCACATTAAACACAAGCAGACTCCGTAATCTAGATATTTTAATAGATTACTGAAATCGCTAACTTGAAGGACCAAATTAGCCAGATAACATTTATCTCAATTAAAAGATTCAGGATCTGGCAAATCTTGCTTTGAGCGAGATACAAACAACAGACCCTTGAAAAATAGATTCTTTACAGAAAATTTCTTTAACAAAAAAAAAGGAACTTCACTTTTCAGCCTTTAAACCCTCTGGTGCTGTTTACTTGCCTAATCATGAATTATTAACACAACTTTCACAAGTTAACTTAAAGAGTGAGCTGAAATTATTTTCTGCATGCAGTAATCAATATGCCAGACGCTTGTTCATTAAGCTTCACTTGTATTGAACCCAGAACATTCCTTTAACTTACAGCAATCAATAAATGTTGGGTATGCAGGCATGATAAATGTTAATATATCGGCGCGCTGAATGAATGTTGATTCGGGACCATTTTTACAAGCACATTACACCTAGTTTCTAGCCCTGGAATCTAATTTGTTAGGCTCTGTGGAATCCTGGTGTTGACCCTGCATTTCTGTTACGGGAGTGTGAAATGAAGCAGAAGAGTGTATGCGCCAGGACGGCTGAATTCCACAATCATTTTGCCACGCTGAGCACAAGCTTGCCAGACAGGACGGCAACTCTATAGCAGATAGTAAGACAACGTCATAATATTGAGCAAGTTGTCAAGCGTCAGTGGCTAATATTACATTAGCGTGGCATTTGCTCCCTCAGTTTCCTCATTATGTTGGTTTGTTGTGAAGTTTGCTTCACTCCTCAACTTGCCGTGCTGGTTTACATACATTTAAAAAACAGAGAAACCTGCAGTGGTAAACTATAAGCAACTACTGGCAACTTTTAAATAAGCCCATTGGATGCATTTCATGACCAGCAGTGTTGACACAGAATAATTACAATGTTATTTTAAAAGATAAAATAAGCAAAACACAAACTTTGACTCTGTTGCTTACGGAGTACATAAGATATATTGTAGATCTGCACCTAACGAGTCAGTAAAGGACCACAGAGACACATATTGCTAAATGCTAGAGGGTTTTTTTCCTCCCTCATTCGGTGTGCAGTATCAAATTCCAATAAAACTCTAGTCCTTACTTCATACTCGCATCCAATACCAAAGTTTATCACAGGGGCATGAAAGAAATGTTCCTGAATGAAAGTGAAACTGCCGAACTGCGTTTGAAGTCAAAGCATTAAAAATGAAACATCTGAAATTAGATGAAAACATGGATAGCGTGGTGATAAGATGACATTAATCGATCTTTGGGCTATAACATGTAAAACGGGATCATGAAAGGAACATTCCCAAAACAACTTATGTATACACCTTAATCATATTATCGTCTTGTTCAGATCAAGGCAAATAACTTAATTACTGATGTCCATGTAAACGTAGTCAGTGTTTAAGTATTAGTCCAATCAAAATAAAGGTGTCTGCCAAGCCCCGAAAAACACAAGTGATTTGACATATTAGACTGCTCAGTGCATGAGAAAGACATTGATACCAAGTGTCAGAACAGTCATAGCTACTTTGTTTTACAACCAGTTAATTTGACAGTAACCAAGGAAGTGCAATGCTACAGATGTACAACATGAGTCTGCTCATGTTTCGGTATCCGAGCCTTGAAAATATCCGCCAGTTAATTGAGACAGCGGAAAACAGTTTTACAGCTTTGCCTGAGGAAACTGCGGCTAGGGGAATGTAACTAGTGACTCAAATAAGCACTTCATGCAAATACAATGAGATTAGATCTATATTCACCATCAGACATGGGTATCTGAACTGCTAAAGCAGGCCTGCTCTGACCTCACAGACAAGCTGGAAACAACAACAACAACACTTGCAATTCCATAAATCAATGGGAACCTTGATGAACTGTGGAGGCGTAATTGTTGCAAAAGTTGCCTCATGCCTCAGCACTTTCTAATTGACTGAACTTATCCCCACATCTGCCATGCTTACACACACCACTTAAAAGGCTAAATGCATTGATTTATTGCGACTTTGTCGAAAATTGGCTCCAAAGTCTGTAAACATCCTGTCTATGCAAAATGAACAAATGAAGGGTTGAGAACCCAGTCTGGCTTCCCACTTCGGGATGGCTGGAATATGGTGATCACAGACACATTCCTGCACAGGAATCATCTTCCAGGCCACCTTGGAGCAGCTTGTTAAGTGGAAAATACTCATAAAAAGAAACACCTTCTGGATGCACAACATGCATTGTGAAAACCAGACTGAAATTAATGATTTTGAGTCTTAATTTGGCCACAATTTGCTCTGTGTTTCAGCAAATGGAATGATTTTTGGTGACAACCTATACTTTGACATATTGTGGAGAAAATGCTATGAAAGTTTTTAAAATCTCAATACACTCTGGGTAAATTTACTACCCTTTATGTTGGTGCCCTTTTTGCCCCATTAATTTACATTGTAATGACGGGATTGCAAATTGACACCATATTATCATGCATATTTAATTGTTGCTGGTTTTCCTTGTTGGGAAAATGTAAAATTTGCAATTTTTACTGTTAATCAACAGTTAACAGTGCAAAAAAAAAAGCTGTTTTTTGCTTTTGCGTATATAGAGTATAGTGTGCATTAGGGATGTAACGGTTCTCTGTTTAAAAAAAAAAAAAATATATATATATATATATATATATATATATATATATATATATATATATATATATATATATATATATATATATATATATATATATATATATATATATATATATATATATATATATATATATATATATTTTTTTTTTTTTTTTTTTCTTTTTTTAAATTCTTGTCCTCCAATGGTTCGGTGCGCCCTGTGATCCGCGGTTCAGAATATGCATTATTAATATTAGTTTGTTAATAAAAACAACTGCAACAAAGCAGTTGCAACTTTGTACGCGTCCGATTACCTTTCACGCTCTTTGCACGCTCGAAGACCTGTCCAATCACCTCCTAGTAATTAAATCTGTTGTTGACATCACGTTTTCTCACGTAGCAAATGCCTTTTTTTTTTGTTGTTGCAAAGATAGCCTAGATCAGTGGTCACTAACAGTCAGATCGAGGTCCGTGTCCAAACCCAGAAGCATCCCATATGGACACGGACATAAAGCAGGTCTGTTTCTTCAGTCCCGCTTCTGCTGGGTGTTCTTCTGCACCCGATCATTCCCACTATTCACTCCTTTTACCCGCGGTCTGCTAAAAACAATTTTCCTCTCGATATACTGTTCCAGCTGAATTAAGAGAGAAGAGCCTCTTTGTTTAAGTTTCATTCACTACGATGGTGCTGATAAGTGAAACAGAGCTCTCTGGAATCATATTAAAATCTTATAGAAATCATAAATAAAAATGCGTTATTGCCCTGGTAATGCAAGCATAATGTAAACAGAAGTAATCAATACATTAAAAGTGCTCAATTATTAAGATGTGTTGATGATTATTATCTGCATAATAGGTTGAGACTGCGGAGTCGAGATGTAAAACAGAAAAAGATGAAATTTAAGCTTTTTCTCTTTATTTTCTTAAGCAACTTATTTGAACACAAAGTTTTCAAAATGCCTTACTTTAAATAATGCAGGAACATGCAAATCTAAAGTCATATGTGTGAAGCTGTTGGATTGTCAGGTGTTTGCTACCCAATAAATATGTTTATTGTTCTTTGAATTGTTCTGTAGGCTTTTTTTTCTAAGCATAGCACAAACCGTACCCTACCGAATCCGTGATACATACCGAACCGTGAGTAGATTGAACCCTTGCACCCCTAGTGTGCATGTGTGTGAATGTAATGCTGTGTTCACACCAGACACGGACGACAGTCGTGCGAGTGATTTACATGTTAAGTCAATGCAAAGACAAGAAAAGACATTCTGCGACTCGAATGTTGCGATTCTTGTGAATGAAGCTGCACGAGTCTCTGGAGGAGTTGATGAACTCACAGAGCTGGGTGCACCTCTGAAAAGATCTAGTGGACTCGGAGCTAAACGAATTTATGCTGTTTTTCAGCATTCCTAAAGCACAGCTATTATCTCAATAAAATCCATGCTAGCCATTTAGCAGCGAAGCTAAAGCTACCCAACAGACAGAAACCCTGCCCATGATGCGAATCTGCGTCTATTGTGAAGTGAATGACATGCAAATGAATCGAATTTGAAGTGCAAATTAACTCAATTTGACGTGCAAATGAAGAGAGTAATCCTAAAATGTTCATGCATCTATTTATGCACAAATAGGGTGATTTATTTCCGCATGTCACGTCAGTTGTGAACGCAGCATAAAAAATAAAAAAAAACGTTGCACGCTTACCTTGAAATGTCTGAGAAAATCTAAATAAGCACCTCAGCTCTCAAAACATAGTAGTGCATTTATGCACGCACACTATAATGTGTTGTTTTACTCCATATCAACGACACATTTTTTTGCACATCCTAAGGGTTAATGGTGCCAACTGATGAATAAAAGTAAAAATGACAATTTATACCTCTTCCCAACAGGGAAAACCAGTCAATAATTCATGATTATATGGTGTCATGGCTTTGCAATCATAAAAAAATCACTATAGTGGAAGTCCATAAGCAGCCACTATAACATAATGAAAGGCTAGTCAATTTGAACAATCCACTGGTTAACACATACATTTCTTTAAAACAAAAGGCTTGACCAAATGAAATGTGTCATTGTCAAATGTATTCTGTGCTAGAAAAACTGTGCTGGCAAATTGCTTTGCACGTCAGTAAAAAAAAAAAAAATCAATACACTTGGATGACACTGCAGATGAATCATTTGAGAATATTGACAGACATGTCAAGCAATGGCAAAGGCAAAGTGCGGCATCCCCTCTCTAATGTGATGGCAGAATCTGAAAACAGAATCGAAAGTCTTACCTCCAACACGACTTAAAGTTCATCACACTAGTGTTCATATTTGTAGTAGGAAATGGCATGCGCTTCCAGCAAATTAACCTTCGACCTTATCCCATCCTAAAGTGACCCTGAGTTGACCACAGCCATTTTAGTTAAGAAAACCCTCCTGCTTAACAGATAAATGGAAATTAACTACTTACTATAGACGCAAAAACAATAATTAAAAAAAAAAATTCATGAATATGTATATTGCTTTGTAACTTTAGAAATGTGACACACTGCGTGGACTGCATGCGTGTTGAATTTTATGAGGAATTAAGGAATTTATATAAATGACAGGTATGACCTACTGTAGGTATGACCTACTGTAGGTATAAGATACAGTGTTGAGGTGATTTATGATGACATGCCCTGTGCCTTTGCAATTCAAAACGCCTACAAATCATACTTAATGGGGTCTTTTGACATTCCAAATTTGCCACAGTACTGTCTGGTTTAGGTGTATAGAGTTGGGAAATGCAATATAATAAGCATATTTTACAGTTTAAATTGTAAAAACATAAATAAAAAAACATTACGCCTATATACTTATTCTGCATATAAATTCAAAAAGCAATGTGCGTGCATGTTTAACCCAAACAGGATGAGCATGTTGGGTTATTTTTTGAGGGTTACTTTGATATAGGCTTTTTTTTTGTTACTCGGTGCTTGGGTCAAATTTGCATTAAAAAATATTTTATATATATATATATATATATATATATATATATATATATATATATATATATATATATATATATATATATATATATATTCAGAAATATGCTGAGTATATTTACATTGGGGGCGACACGGTGGCTCAATGGTTAGCACAGTTACCTTACAGCAAGAAGGTCGCTGGTTCGAGTTCCAGCTGGACCTGTTGCCATTTCTGTGTGGAGTTTGCATGTTCTCCCAGTGTTCATGTGGGTTTCCTCCGCGGTCCAAAGACATGCACTTTAGGTGAATTGGTGGACTAAATTGGCTGTAGTGTATGTGTGTGAATGAGTGTTTGTGGTTTTCCTAGTGCTGGGTTGCAGCTGGATAGACATCGGCTGTGTAAAACATATGCTGGATAAGTTGGTGGTTCAATCTGCTGTAGTAACCCCTGATGAAAATGAATGAATGTTTACATCGGATAGGGTATTAAAAAGTTCTGAGAGCTGTAAACTGTTTGTTTATGGGCAGGTCATGGAGTCAGCCATAACACTGTTTGGCTATGACAAGATCTCTTATGGTGGAAACGAGACCATAAATACCAACTAATTACACTTGCTAAACAAGTTCAAATTTGGACAATTAAAAACTATTAAAATACTAGAACTACTACAAATTAAAAACAGCATAATTATTTAAATGACAAATGCGTTGACTAAAAATTAAGGAAAATATAATGTAAACTCACAGACAAAGCTACTAATTGTATATAGTGAAAGATAAGCTACTATTGTAGAACAAACGAATGGGTTAAATAAATAATACAATCTGCTGGATAAGATTAGCCCAGAATAAGTTCTGTGACTGTCCAACATTTACCTTTGAGAGTGCAGAAAATAAAAGGGGAAAATTAAAAACACACATGGCAAAACATGTATAAATCTATAGTGTTTTTAAAGAAATAAATATGACTTATACAGTTGGCTACAAAGGAAGTCTAAATATGAGAGAAGTGGTAAAGAAATGGGTCAATGTCCAATTGACCAGACAGACACTTCATGCCATAAAATGCCAGACATTACGTGTAACAGCAGGCTGATACATGTTTAAAGCGCTAGAGCAGACTGACCCACAAAATCAGGCTTACTCTCACCTTCGTTTGACCTGCTTGCTCATCTATGTTACATTGTGAAACACTGAGATTTCTATTTGACAAATACCGACCAAGAAAGATGTTAAAACCGAGTCTTGGCGCTCTATCAAATCTTTCCAAAACGAATGTGAAATTTATATACTGCCAATGCCAGTGTAAAAAAAAAAGAACACAACAATGATATTTTAAAACAAGAAACTCACAAAGACATTATAAAAACATTTTATAAAGGCAACATGTTTTTGCTATTGCTGTTTTGTAATGGCTTTTTAACTAGCAATACGTGAACATAATAAACAAAAGGTATCTAGAAAACTAGATTCATCTGTATAATAGGCCATCGTAGTTTAACCAGATTCATACGCTTCCCATATTTACCTGGTCTGCAAAGAATACAACGTGTTGTGTCAAACAATGTCATGGTAATGTTAATGTTTTGTAATCATGTGGTGTTTTGTGTAACAGTAATGACAGTTTTGTTTAAAAGGGTGTTTACCTTCAGAGTCGTTCACAAGACGCACCGTCAGGTGTTCATTTCGATCTCCATCGCAGGATAACAGCGGGTTTCATTTCAGTAGATTGTAGGTTAAAACAAATCCAACAAAAGCCGCTCTTTTATTCTTTATTTGTAACTCGTTTCATCTCAGTACAAATGGTGTGGTACAAAAACGTGTGGCCTTCTTCTTCTTCTGAGGTTTTTATCTGGCGGTTGGCAAACCAACTTAAAGATGTGAGCGCGTGGCCTGTGAAATGATTCGAAATAAAATACCAAGCGAATCAAACCATTCGACCGATTCACTAAAAAGAACCGACTCAAACGAGTGATTCGTTTAATTAATTGGTTCTCCTGTTCCGATTCTCTGATTAAAAGGGAAAGAAAGAAAGAGAAAAGGGACTTTATTGTTCTTTTAATTTGAACAATTGGTGCAGTGGGTAGCACGATTGCCTCACAGCAAGAAGGTTGCTGGTTCGAGCCTCGGCTGGGTCAGTTGGCATTTCTGTGTGGAGTTTGCATGTTCTCCCGTGGTTTCCTCCAAAAGTCCAAAGACATGCAGTACAGGTGAATTGGGTAAGCTAAATTCTCTGTAGTGTATGTGTGTGAGTGAGTGTGTATGGATGTTTCCCAGAGATGGGTTGCAGCTGGAGGGGCATCTGCTGCATAAAACTGGATAAGTTGGCGGTTAATTCTGCTGTGGTGACCCAAGATTAATAAAAGGACTAAGTTGAAAAGAAAATGAATGAATGAATGAAAACAATTATACACAGAGATTGTATATTTAATTGGGTTGCATGCAAATTTAATTCACAAATGATTTAATTAATTAACAAAATGTTTGAGAATGTTGCAAAAATTTGCATTTGGCTCAAATGTATTATTCATTCATTCTTTTTTTTTAGCTTAATCCCTTTATTATTCAGGGGTTGCTACAGCGAAATGAACTGCCAACTTATCCAGCATATGTTTTACACAGCAGACAATTTAGCTTACCCAATTCCCCTATAGCACATGTCTATAGGAAGTCAACGCAAACACGGGGAGAACATGCAAACTCCATACAGAAATGCCAACTGACCCAGTCGAGGCTCGAACCAGTGACCTTCTTGCTGTGAGGCAACAGCGCTACCCACCACGCTGCCCTCAATGTATTATTAGTTTATTTTTTAAAAGAACTGTTTAAAAAGAATTGAGTTTCACATGTGTAATGATATCTAACAGAACATACAACAATATATTAAATATAAAAATGGTCAAAAATGTATTGAAAGGCAGCTTAAAGATTTAGGCTGGGTGCTAAAACTACTCATCTAATCTAACATCCTTAGGTTTTTCTAATCAGCAGATGCTAAACGCCTGTACTGGGCATGCAAGACTGTGCACATGCACAAATATGTGTAAACAACAGAGACTGAAAGTGACTCAGAGTGATAAGATAAGGAACAAATGGGTGTTACATGTGTTGCTGTTATGCTTTCAGTTTTCAGTTGTTATTTAACTTGTCATTATCATTCACACACCCCGAGCCTAGATTGTCATTGACAGTTTCAGTTCTGAAAAGGGTAAACTGCAATGCACACGACACAGGTGTAAAAAGTTAAACATCCAGTGGTAATTTCTCTTGGTTGAGAAAGTAATTTAGGTGTATATCTACATGACAATACTGTTCTAAATACTGAAACATTTTTGCATGCACACCTCAAAACCCATTTCCAGCCCCCTAATCCCAGGTGTCATGTACACTACCTGACAAAAGTCATGTCGCCTATCCAAGTTTTAGGAATAACAAGCTTGACGTCTAGTTGATCATTTAGTATCAGAAGTGGTTTATATGAAAGGCAAAGGCCTCTAGATTACACTTATTTTACCAAAATAAAAAATGATCATGCCTTGATTTTTAATTATTTAATTGTCTTGTCACTTAGCAGAAATAATGTACTGTATAGAATATGAAGTCAAGGTGCAGTGGAAAAATAATTAATATTGTGTATTATTTCCTATAAGCTTGGACGACAACATCCATACATCTCTGCAATGACTCAAAAGTAATCTGGAATGGCAAAGAAAGTGTTCTTGCAAAACTCCCAGAGTTCATCAAGATTCTTTGGATTCATCTTCGATGCTTCCTCCATCTTACCCCAGACATGCTCAATAATTTTCATCTCTGGTGACTGGGCTGGCCAATCCTGGAACACCTTCACCTTCTTTGCTTTCAGGAACTTTGATATGGAGGCTAAGGTATGAGGAGCGCTATTCTGCTGAAGAATTTGCCCTTTCCTTTGGTTTGTAATGTAATGGGCAGCAAAAATGTCTTAATACCTCAGGCTGTTGATGTTGCCGTCCCCTCTGCAGATTTCTTGCATACCCCCATACTGAATGTAACCCCAAACCATGATTTCTCCTTTCCCAAACTTGACTGATTTCTATGAGAATCTTGGGTCTATGCAGGTAACAGTAGGCAGTATTTGTGATGATTGGGTTGCAGTTCAACACATGATTCATCAGAAAAATCTACCTTCTGCCACTTCTCCAAAGGATCAACTAGAAGTCAAGTTATTATTTGTTGCTCTTACAACTGGAATCGACGACAAGACTTTGTCAGGTAGTGTATATGAATAGCCAAAAATGTATAAAACAAGAATGGTGTTGCTACAAAGGTTCCACCAACTCCTTTATTTGTGCAATAAACCCCCATTTTATATGATCCCACATAATGTTCTTCACTGAAGGATGAAATATATGATCCAACATGAAATAAATATCCTCAAGACCATCAAGTTAAACCATAACATTCTGATGCATAGCGCAGGCAACAATTTATCTGTAATTTACTACCCATAATAAACCCAGCTCTCTAAAATAAAATCATATGGGCCCTGACTGTTTTATTGGTCAGAGAGGAGATCGCAGAATATAATTTTTACAGCATGTCTAATTTAAGACAGTGTTTTTTTTTTCAAGGTTAAAGCAATAAATTAGATCCAATAAACAGGAAAAAGATCTAGTGAAACAACCAGCATGTTACATTTGCTTTCAAAACAAAGCTCCGGAATCAACGCATGTCTTCTTGTGACACAAATGTGCAATAGGCTTCGAACATAAGGCTTAGAGAGTGTAAAGCTCATTAGTTAGTTTCCCTACTGAGGCTGATTCAGGCATGACTTTGGGATTAAACAGCTTTTGGAATGCTATTGTCTGAGCAGCCTCTAAAACTGAAGGAACATTTGGATGTGTCCATGCAATCCATGCAAAATCTATGGATAGCTTGCACTCATTTGACATAATTAGAATAGTGTCTCCAAATTAATAAAGTACAGTCCATTAATTTGCAGTCGATTATGCTTGTAGACATTTCATTAAACATCATACTTCTTGCTTTTTATCTTCAAACAGTGTCATTTTAAGTCATTGAATTATTTTAACGGGCTAGTTCACCCCAAAATTTTAATTCTTTTATTAAAACCTTAAGGATTTTCTCCCCTTAACATGCAACTTTGTTGCCCTAGAAATTTTGTTTGAAAATGTTCAGAAAAGCCAGGTTAAAATTACAATGTGGCTTAAATTGTTCACTCATTCATTTTCTTTTCGGCTTAGTCCCTTTATTAATCTGGGGTCACCACACCGGAATGAATGTTTTACACAGCGGATGCCCTTCCAGCCACAACCCATCTCTGGGAAACATCCATACACACTCATACACTACGGACAATTTAGCCTTCCCAATTCACCTAATTCAGTCATACTCCATATGACTACACTGATGTCTTTGGACTGTGGGGGTAACATGCGGAGGAAACCCACGCGAACACAGGAAGAACACGCAAACTCCACACAGAAACACCAACTGACCCAGCCGAGGCTCGAACCAGCAACCTTCTTGCTGTGAGGCGATAGCACTACCTACTGCACCACTGCGTCGCCTGGCCTAAATTAGTAAATATTAAAATATAAATATAAAAGTAGTCCGTATGACTACACTGATTTAATCCCAATTTTATACAGCAACACTTTGTCAAAACAGTCCGAATATCTTTCTAGTTATTGACAAATTATTAGTTTTTGTTTGTATTTTTGTGAGCCTTAAAAGGGTGTGTAAAAAATATTTTAGTAACTCTTGTGCACTTCAAATGTCCACCTTTTGTTGTGTTAGGGATTAAAACAACCACTGAATAAAACTGCTGTAAAATGCATCAGCTACATTTTTTTTCTTTTTTTTTTTTTTGCATAAATCTGTTAATCAACCTCAAAACTTAAAAATGTTTTTAAAAATTACAGGATTTTAACTCTTTAATTGCCAAGTTCACAAATGATGTCACTCATTTGGTGAAAAAACACACACGCAATGACGTATTTTCGATATAAAAAATTAATTGTGGAGTGTATTTTTTACCTTATATCACAGTGTTGGAAATGTGAATGATTAGTATCAGCATTGGCTTTGATGCATTGTTAGATTTTTATTTTTCTTCCTGATTTACTATTGGTGGCTGTTTTTCCCCCATTGACTTCCATTATAACCCCATTTGATGGTGCATAAACACAGTCTTTGTTTTTGTTTACTCCATGTAGTTCTGAGATGCATATTTTGATTTTCGCAGACACATCAAGATAAGTGCGCAAAGGTCACTCTCACAAACCCACAGATACACAAACACACACTTTAATTTGCTATTATAGACCATTTTTATACGGTGATGTCACTGGCCCATGAACATTGTTTTTTGTTTACATCCCTCAAAATGGTCTATACTCTACATAAAATTCAGAAACTAAGCTTTTTTGCACAGGTTTATCTAAAGGGTTAAAGAAGTAAACTGATGATCAACATTAAAAATTGTAAATTTTAACTCTTCCCAACAGGGAAAACCACCAATAATCAAAATGGATGATTATATGGTGTCATGGTTTTCCAATAAAAAAGTGGATATAATGGAAGTCAATGTGGTAAAAACAGTAAATTAGGGAGAAAAAAAATGAAAGTTAATGCATCAAAGATAATATTGTTTCACATGTCCAAGATTTTGATAAAAGATTTTTTAAAAATCCAGTCCACAATTACTTTTTATATTAAAAATAAGTCATTTTGTGTGTTTTTTCACCAAATAAGTGACAATTTATAATTTTGGCAATTAAAGAGTTAATTTTAGAGTTAATTTAGTTAATTTAAAGAGTAAGTCCTGTCATTTTCCTAAGCAATTTAGTAGTTTTGTTCAGGACTGAGGTTGATTAAGAGATTTATGCAAAGAAATTTTAAAGAAATATTAATCTGATGCATTTTTACAGCAATTTAATTCAGTGGATGTTTTAATTCCTAACATAACAAAAGGGCAGTAAATTTGCCCAGAGTGTGTTGTTGGTTTAAAAAAAAACTAAGCATTTTTCAAAATATGTGTCAAAATAAGATAAAACACGGAAAAAGTTATGGCCAAATTAAGCCTCAAAATCACCCCAGAGTGGATGAAAACATCCCCAACAGTATATAAGGGTAAATTATTGGACTCTGCAACATAAACATGTCGTGATTCTCTTGCCAATGTGCATAGAAAATCTACTAGAAAGACATATTTTCATTGTATACATATTTTAATGGAGTCATGTGTATTACTTTCACATTGCCATTCTGAACATTTCAAAACTTATTGTGTGAATTGAGTTGAAATCTCTTTCAATCATTCATGTTGTGAGGATGAACAAAATAGAACTGAAACGAGTTGATAAAAATAAACAGTGACACATTTAATAGGGGGTAAACTGACCCTTTTCAGTGCACAATGGTCTTGTTCACACATCACACATTGAATGCCAAACTTTCCAGTGCTTGCAGAGATGGCCACAATAGGATTAATTAATGGCCGTGTTAATGGGCCCATTGAACTAATGATCATATCAACCAGTGGCGCTGCTTTCTTGTAAACACATATACATTATAATTGAACTGGAATGGCTTGTACTTAGAGCTAGGATGTTTAAAATGCATGAAGCTCTGATCAAGATTGCAATTAATTTTGACATTATTACCAGACTGTTAAATTTAAAACACGCAGGTGTTCTTTTCAAGTTTATTTTCCAGAACATGTCTTTACTCTCATATATTAGAGCAGCATTATTTATTAAGACTTACAATGAGATCATTCTTGTGAGTTTCTCAAATATTATGTGATGAGACAAGATGCCTTCCATCTAGCATACAGTAAACTTCTTATGAAATGTCATTTTTCTTCAGTGAAAGGTTTTCTGCGCACTACATTCTGTGATGGATGATTACACACATCCTAACATTTTAGATATCTCCGAGTTCTTGGTTTGTTTACATGATTTCTTGAGATCAAACCCACTGTCAACTGTCTCTCAGCAGGCGTATTGGTTTGGACGTGCAGAACGTGAAGATTTAGTTGGCAGCAGCGCAGACAGACACGTCTTATCAGCACTCCTGGGATTTAATTGCTGCTCATTTTTTTCGTGCTGTTTTATGCGCTTAAGTTTGACTGTGGACAAAACTGACACTTCACATTTGTGTTCAAGTTACAGCGTAAACACACAAACAATTTAGTAAATGCCTGCAAATCATAACACATAGACCCTACTTTTTAAGGATGACTTTAATCAATAACTTTCACTGTTTAAATGTGTAACCCTGTACAACTGCTAAGTGTTGGTATAAATTACATGTAGATGAAAAAAATGTGTGACACTGTCACCGAACATGTTTATCTAAATCAGTGTATCGCGTTTATAGAGGTTGGAGCACGCACACTGCCTTTAAAAACCTGTGAAATGTGATTCCATGTTTTGCTCACTCTTGCCGTGAACAGAAATAGCCGCAATGAGGTAATGTGTGCAGCGGTGTTGCTCCATGCGCGCGGAAGGCGATTGGTCGCGCGCTTCAGCTCCACGTTTTGCACGAGCCCAGAGCCAGACTTTTATGGCAAGCAGTTTTAACATTCATCCCATTAAACAAACACTTCGAAACAATTACTTGAAATAATTTCACTCAGAAAGTTCTTGAAAATGGAAGCAATTCTCTGAATTAAACAAGCCATTTATATGAAACCTTAACTACTTTCTTGTCAAACATGCAATTAACTTTGTTTAATTTAAAAAGCAAAAAAGGTGTCAGAAAGTGAATTTACTTTTTGTTATATTGTGAATGACAACTGGAGAGTGTGTATGGCCTTTCATGTGATTTTCACAAAGTGCCAGGGATTTTATTATTTACGGTGGCCGAGGGAACTTAATGTGCTGCAATTTAAGAAAACGCATGTAATTACACAAAACGGCAGCAAATTGAGAAAAGATCTTCATCAGTTTGAATTTCATTAATTTGTTTGCATTGTGAGAAAATGCAGTGCGTTTTTAATGTGTTTGCATTGTGACGATTTGCAGCACATATGCCGTCAAACGGATGAAAATATTTTCTTAATTTGCTGGGGGGGGGGGTGTAATTGTATGCGTTTTCTTAAATTGCAGCATGTTGCTCTCTCGGTCACCTTAATAATTATCCTAATTAAAACTACAGCCAAAAGCATCAATACAAGACTATGTTGTTTTAGCTATAAAATCTAATTTTCTTTATTTTTTCCACAAAAAAAAAAATCATAAATTTTTGGTCTAAAATAATCCTTCCAGTTAATAATATAAAGACACTAAACTAAAACAAATGACAAAACACAACCATAAACTGCTAAACCTTTAACTGAAACAAACAAAAGATATAAAGAAATAAAACATAAAATACCTAAAATTATTTAAAAAAAAAAGAAACAAGCATATAATACCCAATAGCTTAGTGAAATTAAAATAAACCTAGAGTACGTTATCATTAAATACATAAACAAGTTAGACAAGTAACATGTTATTAGTCACATGTTAAGGGAGTCGCACACCAGATGCGCCCCAAGTCTAGATTGGATACGCGGCCGGCCGGAAGTGCGATATGCACATTAATATAGCAGCATTTTTTATGACACTGTATACAAATATTTAATATTTTTACAGTACTGTGACAGTTTAGAGGTTTTAGGGTTGGGGTGGGGGGTAGGGTTAAAAATACAATTTATTGGGTAATTTAATAGATAGCATAAATAATACTTGGTACAACTACTGTTTTTACGTTACTGTGATGATTGGGTTTAGGGTTGGGTGGGGGTAGGCGATAATAATAAATGGAAAATGTAATGAATATTATAAATAATTCTCGTTAATTCTCGTCCGCAACCGTATTCGATCTAGCAACAACCACGCAGTGCCACACATTTTAGAATTCTAAACATCGATTTCTATCAGAGTACGCACATCAGCAGCTGTTTGTGGCACCCAGCTACGACTCAGAACATTGTTCATATTTCTGCCATGTCACAGAGCGCCATCTGAATAGTTTCATTTGAAATAACATGCAAACGTGCACATCTGTGCAATACTTCCAGCTGTCATGTGCGCAAAATTCACTGTCAGTTCAGTTAATTCCAACTCTACCAATTTTTTGTTACTTAATCTTTTTCACTTCTACATGTAGTTTTACATAGCTTGTACATTCACTGAAATGTCAAAATAGCCCCTAATAAAATGACTTTTTGGTCAATTCAGTATATGAATATTAGGAATAAGCATTAACCGCTTGATCGTTAAAAGTTACATAAACTACTGTAGCTCTCGATACTACCCACTGTGAACGATTACCTCGTGAAACTGGTATGCCTACGTGATAGAACCGCTTGCCACAGGCTTGAGTGTAGTCAGATTGAAGGTTGGCTTTGCTCCGCCCCTGGCTTGATTGTATATGAGTGCTGACCGAGAAGCATGCAGCAGTTTTTTTCGTAATGTTTTTGATGCGGAGGCTGGCGCTGAATGCGGTCTGCGTTTGGAGAGCATACGCTTCTTGTTGACTTGGATTAGGAGGGATTGTAAACTCTTTCATCTCTGGGATTGTCAGTTACTTTTTGCTTTTGCCGTCTGCGGTGCAACGCACTCAGCAGATTTAAGCGGAGAGGTAAAGGTTACAAAGTTTATCCTGCTTATAAATGTTCATGCCACCGTCAGAGACGTGTGCTTTATTGTGCACACTGCAAAAAAGGCTTTTGTTCATTGTTTAACTATTTCGAAAGCAAATCCTTCGGGAACATATCTGCACGTCGTGTTTTGCACGTATTAACTTTTGCAAACTGTTTTCCAGGGGAATGGTAGACCGCATGATGGCAATGAACCATGGTCGTTTCCCAGATGCTGTGAACGGACATCAGCACTCCGCGCGCAGGATGGGAATGGGACAGTTCTCCAACGCGCTTCCGCAGCAGCAACATTATAACGTTATCATGGGAGATCACATGCATTACGCGGGAGGGAATATAAACGCAAACAACGGGATCCGGCATTCCATGCCCTCTGGGAATAATATAAACGGAGGAATCCCCAATGGGAACTTGCCTACCCGCTTTAACTCCCAGTTTGTCGGACAAGGACAGCAGCTCGCTGCAAGCATGCAGTTGCAGAAGCTTAACACGCCTTACTACGGTCACCACACGCATCCTTCCCACCATCACCATTACATGCACGAACTACACCCCGCCAGTCACCAGTTAAACGGGACAGGACAGCAGTTCCGAGACAGTATCGCTAAGCAGAACACGTCTGGGGTTCCTTTGCCTGGCCACCACATGCCTGCAGCAATGCTGCCCCCCAACGTTATCGACACAGATTTTATTGACGAGGAGGTCTTGATGTCACTGGTGATAGAAATGGGCTTGGACCGAATAAAGGAGCTGCCAGAGCTCTGGCTTGGACAGAACGAGTTCGATTTCATGACGGACTTTGTTTGTAAGCAACAGCCCAGCCGAGTGAGCTGTTAATCACAACGCTTTCCCGTTCTTTTGGCTTTCGTTGTCTT
This sequence comes from Danio aesculapii, assembly GCF_903798145.1. Taxonomy (NCBI): domain Eukaryota; kingdom Metazoa; phylum Chordata; class Actinopteri; order Cypriniformes; family Danionidae; genus Danio; species Danio aesculapii. The sequence goes on along the minus strand of NC_079454.1, from coordinate 37,814,957 downwards.
TTATAAGACTGATATTACTGGTGCGTTTTCCGAGATCCACAAATCACAGGGTTCCCACAGTCCTGGATAAATCAGGGAATTTCAAAAGTATGACTTCCAGGCTTGCAACAAGCATAATAGTGGAAAAAATACTGTATTTTTGCCCAAATATTACTATAAAATCATAAAAAAATGACTATAGTGTCTTTAAAAATCACAAACGACTGGAGAAGTAGCCTAATTTACATATTATTTTAGGAAGTCCTACATGTGACATTCTGAGGGAAATAATAATAATTTGTTCTCATTTTGTAAATCATAGCAATGACAATTCAACTAATTTTAGTTCATTCATTTAATAAATTGTCACATTCCACTAATTTGTTCCCATAATTTGATTTAAGTAGCCTACAAAAAAGCAATCAATAATTACAATGTGGCCATGTTTTGGTAAAATTAAGGAACAAATTAATATATCAAGCATCCAATTTACTTAAAATGAGATAAAGTGTTAGTAAACAAGCTGCTGTACTATTAAGTTGTGAGAACACATTTGTATTTTTAAGGTTTTCTGCCTGTCAGCTCCATTAATAACCATGTAAATTAATTGGTCAGAAAGTGTGGGAACCCTAAAATCTAAATAGCCATGGAAGTAAATCGTTCAAAAGTAGACTTTTATCAGTCGATTCACATCATTATGTAACAGAATTGGATTTGTTTTGCATGAGGATGGTTAAGACATCCAACAGTCATGCTATGCATCCCATATGCAGGGGCTGGAGAGTGAGAAAAGCAAAGAAAGTCCTCTGAAATATCTGTTCAGTGTTAATGTAGCAGACAAAATAGACAAAATACAACATCAGACACTTTTAACCCAAGACCTCCAGTGATATCAGATGTCAGTGAATGCATATTCTAAATAATGTTGGTGGTTATGTGACATGATTGTAGATAATAGTGTGTAATTGTCTCAATCAGCAATGTACTATAAACTTTTAGTGGCCATATTTACCAGATTCCTGTGCTGCTCAGAGGATCACTGAACTGTGAGCAGATGCTTCAAGTTGTTCTTCTCTCCACCCTTTCAACATTTTCACAGGCCCATGTTGCCTCCATGATGCTTGTGTGTATGTGTGTGTATATCAGAGCCTAAAACGTCTATAAAAGTGACATGAATGTGAGCGAGAGTGTGCATTTGCTGGCTACTCTATATGCTTAATTGAGTACAGTGTATTGTTCAGAAATCCAGGAAAAGACTGAATGTCGTTGTCTGGAATGTGGAAATATCCCAACACAGAAGAGTTTCATCTTCATTGGTTCTCAAAAATAGATAGACCACTGTGCTTATTATAGTATGCGGTACATGGCAATACTACTGTGTTGAGGCTTTCTAGGAAAGTTTTACAGTATTTTTGTATATTTTTAGAAAAAAAGTGTTAATTTATTCTATTTTAATTTGCAAACATGAATAAAACAGCAGAGGCTCATTACTTAAGTCAATGCCCTGTTCTTTTGGGTGTCAGCTTTGTTTTTTTGTTGACATTTTTGGGTGTTTCTGCGATGTTTCGTGTCAGTTTTACAATTAAAGATACTGTACATGCTGTAATGAAATTTAGTTATTGTAACATCATATGTAAGGGATAATGATGTACATATAGGCTATGGGATATATATACACAGACTTTTAATTTCAGTCAGCCAGCCCTAGGGCTTCAGGTGAATTGTCATCCCATACAAAATCGCAGCATTTAAGATCTGATTTCTTTGAAAAAAAAAGTGATCATCAATGTCTGGCTGAGATACAATATAAAGTGGGTATCAGTCTTTAAATATTGAAATAAATTTTACCCCAGTATTTTCAATTGAGTTTTTGCGCTAGCCTATTGCTAATGATGGCACCTGCATTTAAACAGTCTTTCGTCTCTACAACCAAATGGATGCTTACGCTATTTGACTGATTGTAAATATAATGTCGATGCTGTAAAAGGAACCTTATGAAATTGAAAACAGTCACATAAACTTTTCACCGGAAGTTCGTCATTTGTTGAAAAACACTAGCTGTGCATAGCCCATTGTTCTCTCAGGATAAACATCAACGAGCTTAGCAGCAGCCTGAAATGAAGATTGAAAGGCTTTATTTTGTGAAAACAAGCAGCTGGATGTACATTATCCTGCTCATTACACGTCTGCTTGCAACAAAAAACTTTACTATACAAAACATTGAGCTGTATTTACAATTTACCAGCTCTTTTATTAAATGTAAAACTTACAGAAACAAAAATGGCTGAACTCAACTTACACTAATGTATTTAATTACAAGATGGCGCCAAACAAACAAAAACACCGGTGTCATAGATAAGCATATCTTTAAATGGATATGACTGTTTTACCTAAGTCAAGATAATTCGTAGTACCCAGATGAGTTCCCACGTGAAAAAACACTATAGTAATATATAGTAAATACTACGTCTGCTGTGATTACACAGTTGCTATAGAAACAAGGATAGTATATAAACAGGTGACCCAAAATTCATTTTCTACAACTTTGTATATTAAGGTAAAGTACAGTATTTATTACAGTTTATCAGTTCACTATTGGCAATGCTACAGTTTAGCATTTATTAACAAATACTTGTAAAGACAGTGCTTTACTATAGTATGGTTCAAAAACACTATAGTATTTACCATTAATTTCTATCCCTGCTGGAAAAAAACAACAACATATGCTGGTTAGGTATGTTTTGATGCTGGTATTCTGGTCTTGCTAGTTTCAATGGTGTTTTTTGCTGGTCTCGCTGGTCTCAGTGCTGGTCCTGACCAGCATTGAGACCAGCAAAACCAGCATCGAGACCAGCAAAAACCAGCATTGAAATCAGCTAGACCAGCATCAAAACATACCTTACCAGCATATGCTCTTTTTTCAGCAGGGATGGTACTTTTTCATGTGGACTATTAGATTCAGCAATTATTATCTGGGAATAACATACTTGAATGTTATTACTGACCAATCAGAAAGTAATCTACAGAGCTGCATAATAAATCTGTACATAACATGCAAGGAGTTTGAGTTTGACAGGCTAATTGGTTCAAGCTTTTATTGAAGTCATACATATCCATCAGAATATTTTGTTTTTCTCATTAAGCCATCTGAATCTTAAAGAGACCAAATATACATTTATATATTTGGAAAGCTTACTGTAGTTGTGCATTTAAATGCAAGACCAAGTGCTGGGTAAAGTGTCCAGTTTCACTGCATGAATAATTCTCATGCAAATAGGTAGCATTCAGTGGAGTTTGTCCTGCAGTGAAACTGAAGCTTCTCAGAGTTGTCAGCTTACTAGTGACAAGCATAGTCTAAAAACCATCACGAGCCCATAGACTCTGATTCACGACTGAGAATTAACATAATTTAGAATTCAAGATATGCGGACGTGAGAAATATGAGCTCATCCTTATTCCTTCAGGAGAAGAACCGTGTTTAACAATGATATCAAATGTTCCTCTGGAGTTAAGTGTAATGCAAATATGATTATGCAAACAGTTTCACTGTGCATCAGTGCTGATGTCAGTGTCTTAAGAAGTATTTTCATCAGGTCTAAAATGGTTTTATGAAGGGTCTAATCACCAACACCCATAAGAGTCTAGTTAATGTTTGAAAAAACTAAAATTAAGATTTTTTTTTTGGTCCCACTTTATTTTGATGGTCCGTTTGTTGAATTTAATTTCATTGCATCTACATGCCAACTAATTCTCATTAGATTATATGTAAACTGTTAGGTTGGGGTTAGGGTTGGGGTTAGTGTTAGGTGTAAGTTGACATGTACTTGCCAAGTTTCTTACAGTCAGCTAAATGTCTGTTGAAGGAGCAGTACCAACAGATATTAAGCAGACGGTCCACTAATACTCAAATGGACCATCAAAATAGAGTGTTAACATTTTTTCTGTTTCTCAAATGAAAAGTCTTTGAAGATCCAAAACATCAAGGCAATTATTAGGTATACAAGGTAAAATTAAATTAAACCATAAAAATCAAAAAGATTAGTCAAGCCTTGTGAACAGATATGGTCACTTTAGACGATTAACTTATTTAATCTAGATTTTTTAAATTATTGATTCATTATTTCTGCTTGCTTTTTATTTTATTGGATCTTCAAAGTTAGATATTAAGATTTCCAATGGAGAAATATGAAAAAAAAATTCTATATTATGTCTGTCAATCAATTAAAAAATAAAATCAACTACACAATGTAACGATTAAGTAATTAGTTAAGTATTGCAGCTACAAAACTGTTACCAACATATTAAAATATTATGCTCAAAAAAAAAATATGAATTTACCAATAATATGATTAAATTCTGACAAGTTTAAGGCAAACTATACCTTTAAGTTTTTATTGATTAATTTTTGGTGTCAAATGTTTATGATTTCCTTTCCTGTTGAACACAAAACAAGATATTTTAAAGAATGCTGAAAACTGGTAGCCACTGACGTACACTCACCAGCCACTTTATTAGGTGCACCTTACTAGTACCCAGTTGGACCCCCTTTTGCCTTCAGAACTGCCTTAATCCTTCGTGGCATAGATTCAACAAGGTACTGGAATTATTCCTTAGAGATTTTTGTCCATATTGACATGATAGCCTCACCCAGTTGCAGCAGTTTTGTCAACCATGATGCGAATCTCCCGTTCCATTCCGTTTCTTTGGTGATCCTGTGCGAATTGTAGCCTCAGTTTCCTGTTCTTAGCTGACAGGAGTGATGCCCAGTGTGGTCTTCTGCTGCTGTAGCCCATCCGCCTCAAGGTTGGACGTGCTGTGCGTTCAGAGATGCTCTTCTGCTTACCTCGGTTGTAACAAGTGGTCAGTTACTGTTGACTTTCTATCAGCTCAAACCAGTCTAGCCATTTTCCTCTGACGTCTGGCATCAACAAGACGTTTGCGCCCACAGAACTGCTGCTCACTGGATATTTTCTCTTTTTCGGACCATTCTCTGTAAACCTTAGACATGGTTGTGCATGAAAATCCCAGTAGATCAGCAGTTTCTGAAATACTCAGACCAGCCCAATCACCTTTCTTCCTTATTCTGATGCTCAGTTTAAACTGCAGCAGACCGTCTTGACCATGTCTACATGCATTGAGTTGCTGCCATGTGATTGGCTGATTAGAATTTTGCGTTAACAAGCAGTTGGAAAGGTATACCTAATAAATTGGCCGATGAGTGTATAGTACTGACATAATAAGGCAGTCATGACTGTTGGTTTCCAACATTCTTCGAAATATCTTCATTGTGTTCAACAGAGAAAAAGAAACTTAAATAGGTTTGTAATGAGTGGAGGATGAGTAAATTATTTAATTTTCATTTTTTGGAGATATCACTTCATACATTTTCAGTTAAAAAAAAGAAAAAGTTTTTAAAATACAATAAAAAAAGTACAAACTTTAAAATAATTTTGCATATAATCAACCATCACTTGTTCCTCATCAAATGACAGTTATTTTGATGCACATTGTGCTCAAATGATGCCATATTCATTGTAGTCTCACGGCTTCCTGTGGTGATATTGCCTTATAATGGATGTTCCGCTAATGCCATTTTTAATAGCAGAAACCAACAGGATGTCCACAGCCTCTTTGCTCCCATGCTAAATGTGAAGCAGACCCTCAGGTAAAGAGCCTGTGGACTCCAACTGTGTGCGCTTGATGGCCAGGTTCTCAAGTTCCTTCATTCATTAGTTCTTGCAAAGGCAATTATTCAGAGTCCCATTATGTATCCATTACAGCAAGTTAATTTGAAAAGAATTTTAAACACAGCTTATATCAATAATTGAGACTAATAAAAAAGGAAATGTCAAAAGACTCCCTGGTGAATTTAGCAGAGAATATGCAGGCACACGCTCTTCCTCAAGGTCTGCTGTCCTTCAGAGTTTTGGCAGAGCTTCAAATTCTGCCACTTCATTCAGAATTGACTGGGAAAAATAAGAGAGAAAGACAGACTCGTGGAAGTGGAGGAGAATTAAAACCATCTTATTTGCGACGAGGGAAATTACATTTACAGAGCAGGGTAGAGATAAGTAAGAATGGTAATTACAGAAACACATAGGCATGAGAAGGCAGGAATGGAAGTGGAATGGCAAATGCTTTACTGAATATCTGTCCTCAATAAAATAAAAATCCATTTTGGGGGAAACAAGTTTGGTTGTGTCAGATATATACTGCTCACCGTTTTAAGAAATGATTGCATTTAATCAGTGATCCATAGCAAATAAATTAACACAATTACGTATATTTCACACTGATAGAGACGTTTAAGCTTTATAGAAAGTTACACTACATACGCTACATACACTTTCTGAGCCAATTGAAACTTATAGGGAAAATGTGCCCTGGTGTATATTGTTGAGAACTGAGAAATATGTGCTCGCGGGTACATATGGCTGCATTTTATGTGTAAAACGAATGATATGAGATTTTCTGCCTATGTAAATATTCTAATTTTGTTAATTGTATGTTATCTTTCATATCAGATTCTTAAAATTAATTAACATATTATTTCAAACCAAAAACGAGATTATTTACTTACCCCATTGGCAGATATTTTTTCTTGATTTAAGGAAAAACTTTTGACTTATAATTTTTCAAAAACAAAACAATATTTTAACTTGGCAAGAAAATGCTTCTTGATTTAAGAATTTATAGATATTTGGACTAGAAACAAGACAACAACCTTAGTTGGAAAATTGTTTGCAGTGTACTTGTCTGAATGGGCAAGTAAAATTCTGTTTCACTTGCCACTTCACAAGATATGCAGTTACAAAATCTGCCAACAACAGGGGTTAACAAAACCATGCTCCTAACATATCGAATTTTGATCATGTTCTAAAATATAATTTCTAACGTTAAATAATCCCTTTTATACAACAGCTCTGTCTGGTTCTCGAATCTGATTGTGCAATAACAGCACTCGTACAGCCTCCTCACCCTACTGTATTACTCCGCCCACATAGAGAGACAGCAGATCAATAAACTCACTACACTTTGACAAATATTGCTACTGCTGGACAACATAATGTATTTTTGAGGCTTTTTAGAAGAGAATGTAGTTGTTTAGATTGCAACCATGCGGTTTATTTATAAGGATAGTGCCTATTTTTATTATTCATAATTTCTGAGATCCAGCTTGTCGGCATCCATCAGCTTGTAATTGAGCAGAGCAAAGACGGTTGATGTTGTCCATCCACAATGTTGTCCATTTCAAACTACAGCTAATCAAATCATTATAAAACAGGTAAGTGACATTCTAAGTCAATCTCTCTCTTTTGTATGTTGTAGTGCTGTATTTATACCATAGTAATTGTAGTGTATTGAGTGTGAGAAGGGACTCACATATCAGAAATATATGTAATTTGTGTTGGTCACTCTTTGTATAACCCTGAGTTACTTTTTGATTGGCTGTCCTTTTGTTTCTAAGGAGTCTCCTGTTTTTGTTACTGCAGACTAGTTCAGTAAAAAGAAACAAGAAAGAAATGCCCGCATGTGTTCAGCATTTTTCTTTATCACAAACACAATAATCTGGTAGTGTTTGTTTTGCTTTGGCTTTTTCAGGGTTAATTATTGTGATATCTCGATTGATACAGAGAAACACTGGGAAATCTCTGTAGACTGATGGCATTTCATGCTGTTCAGCCTTATAATTTTGAAATGTGAGCAAAATCACCTGTTTTGTCATCACTTTAGATATTACGCTAGAGAATCATTCAAATACTAGCACTAAAGTGCCGGTGGTGAATTAGTAACAGCTTCTGCTGTTCTGACATCACCTGCAGATGTGAATAAATGGTGAAAGAAAGTAGTTCCTCATACAAAAGGGTTTTTAGACTCTCCATGTTTGAGTTTCTTTTCTACACACACGATTATGCTGTTGAACTGTATCAACATCACACTTATTGCAGTGCCATGTGGCTGTATATCATCACTGGGGGAACACTAACCGTACATTCACACCAAAAGTGGCGAGAGCGTCAAAGTAGCCGGAAATCATTCATTTTCAATGAGAGCCGGCGGCGATAAGCGGCAAGCAGCAGCATGGCGCGTCTTAAAATCAAATAAACTTTATGGTAATGAGCTATGATGCGGTTCGGCAGCAAGCAATCAGAATGAAGAAGTCCACTTGAGAGGAGTCCAGAGAACACAGTCACTGTGAACTTTGGTTCCAACCACAGTTGTTACCAAGGGTTTGATTATTGCGGTTGCCAGATTTCCAATTATTTGCAATGTTTTCTTACAGGAACATGCATTAAAAAAGTTACTGGCGAGTTGAAGTGCATTAATGTTGTATATATTTTTCTTTTAAAAAGCGGGAATCTCATGCGACACTACAAAACAGTATTGCTGCTTCAGGATATTTCAGACATATGGACATATTGGATAATCAAGTGGAGCAAAGCCACACTACATGCAACTTGATCTTCCATTGTTAAATGAATTTGATAAAAAGTGTGTAACATTTTCACGCTAGAAAGCATGTTTTATGCAGGAATGTAACTGATATGATATGCTACAACGGCCCTTGTAAATACGAGATCAATGTAGTGAATTTTGACGCTCTTGCCGCCGGAGCTGAAGGCAGACAGCGTTGTCGTCAGGGTGGCTAGAGCAACCCGTGACGCTATCACCGCCTTCGGTGTGAACGCACAGTAACGCACACCTCCCACCAGTGCCAATATACAGCTATATTGCACTGATACTCGTGCGATATTGCTCATATATCATTCTCATGTTGCATCAATCTTCCAGCTAACCCAGTCACGACACTAAGTCAGCGTGTAGAGCATTCACATGATAAAAAAGGCAAAACACTAGACGACCCTGATCTGGATCGTGACATTGTTTAATATACTAAGTGAGATCCATTATAGCAGGCTGTCAATGCAGGTTCTGCCCTGCTGCTCAGAGGTGAGTTTCACAACAGCATGTTTTTACAGCTTAATGCACCGCAGATGCTGTCATTGCACTGCATGAAAGAGCATCGGACACTTACATGAGACCTATCAACATATCCATTAACATGACACGGCTATGAGTCAGTCGGTGATCACGCCATTCCAGGGGCTAAAGAGGTATTTTCATTTAATAAGGTTTCACAGTCATTGCTGCTGTTGATGTCTCCCTCTGAGATGTGTAATTGTTCCTTTTTGCCGGCTTAGATAAGCACTCTTGTTGGAGAGTAATTCTTTACACCGTTCACTTTTCCTAAAGGAATACTTGTGCTTGCGAGGCAGCAAATGAATGGTGTTAGATTTTTTTAGGTGAAATGATCACGAAGGAATTAGCCTGCATGAAAGAAAATTCACAAATGAGAACTATTCAGCTTTTTTCTAGTCAGGTTGAGATTAAATGAAGTGAATGCTGAGACTGGCTGAAACCCAATCAGTGTCTCCATTTATAGACGAATTACCGGTTTGTAAACATTCAGGATGCACACTCAACGAGGCTGCAGAAAAAAACAGGGGCGCTAACATTTACAGCGAGGGAATGGCATCCGATGCAGTACAGAGTTTGTTGTTGTATTAGAGATGTTATATTGATTACATATTTTATATGTCATTTACATAATGCTTTCAGCGTATTATAACAGTTATTCAGCAAAATTAACATTAAAGTGAGTGACGTTCGTCTGACAGATCCATTTGCGATTGCACCCTCCCAATGGATATCGGATAAGACGAAATTGCCAAGCATCCAGCCTGAAATATACAACAATCTAATTGAAACTCCAAGGGATTTTACAAGAGAGCAGTTAAAGGCATAAAAGTCTTTGGATGCCAACAATTTTGTTCTGTGTGGTCATGTGCAAGAAATTATGCTCCATGATTACCAGATTCAAAAAAACAAGGAAAGAAGAAAAAACTGTACAAGGCCTGGGTAATCATCAACAAGCAATACGACTGCATTCTGACAGTGAACTGCACCTGTATGGCAGGGTATGTGAACTTAGATTTTTACATTTCACTCTTAGCATTCAGTGTCCGCAGTTTAAATCACCATATTTAACTGTTTTTGCTAAAATTAAAACAAAAAAATCAAAACGAGTAATGTGTCTGATTCAGCATAGCATGAACTTACCTGATATAAAATGAGAACTGCAGATTCGAGCATTTTTAATAAGGTCCTTACTCCATTCAGCTCTTAAGATGGCTGTTAGCCTGTGGTTGGCATTAAAAGCAGTGTTGTGTACGGTAAAATGTAAGTTTTCTATTTTTGAACTTTCGAATTTGGCATCCTACCACACAAAACTATTGCAACCGGTCTTTTTTTGCAACCAGTTTGCACGGTAGAAACTGTGTGACGTCATGTGTGACGTCGGTTGGTAATTCCCCTATAGTTGAGAATTCATAAACATCACAAGCCAAAGCTGAAAGTCAGAGAAATCCAATGCAATCTCCAATGCTTATTAGAATTATAAAGAAGGTGATCTCAACAAGTGTTCAGATTGTTGTCCTAAACAGTTGTACAGAAAACATTTAAAACAAAATCTGTCTCTTGCAAGGTTGAATCGATAAAGAAATTAGCATCTATGAATTAGCGCTGTGCAATAAATCGCAAATCAGTTTCGATTTCAATTTTGGATTCTAACGATTATGAAAAAAACATTAATTGAGATAAAACGATTATTGCACCATATACCATACCTGCCAACACTCCCGTTTTTCCCGGGAGTCTCCCTTATTTCAGACCCATCTCCCGTATTGTTCTGTCTCCCGGAAAACTGTCTCCCAGAATTCCATCCCCCACCACCGCTTTTTGGTTCAGTCCCCATTCACACTGAACCAATGCGCAACCATCTTCATACCCACTCCTGCTCTTCAGTTCGAGCGCACATTTCCCACCCCTCTTCACTTAGCCCGCACCATATACTGTATGCCATATACCGCCCCCTTTCCAGTTGTACACATTTGTTGCTCTGCAAAGCTCAGTTTCACATGAAAATTACTAAAAGCATAATATGATAATAATAGCATAATGTAACTTTTGCAGCATGGGATGCGCATCATTCATAGATGTACATTCGAATCATACATGACTTTAAATTTGTTTCAAACGCGGTCAAAACACTGCTTTTAAAGTAACAGCGTGCAATATTCCTGCTGCTAACTGTTTTTATCATTAATCAAACAACAAAAGGACAAAATTACTCACTGCTCTTGACTAAAGGACTTTTGTAGCTGAAAGTAAAGTTTTTTTTCTCACACTGAAGAAGCTTAAATCATAGTTTGTTTCATATTTTTATTCTATTGTATTTATTTTCCTTTCCTTGTTTACAGGGAGGAAAATAACTGTATATATACAGTTAAAGTCAGAATTATTTGCCCCCCTGAATTATTAGCCCCCTGTATATTTTCCCCCCAATTTCTGTTTAATGGAAAGAAGATTTTTCTTTCCGCATTTCTTAACTCATTTCTAACAACTGATTTCTTTTATCTTTGCTATGGTGACAGTACATAATATTTCACTAGATATTTTTCAAGATACTAGTATTCAGCTTAAAGTGCAATTTAAAGGCTTAACTAGGTTAATTAAGCAAGTTCTGCATAAGGGGGCTAATCATATTGATCTTAAAATAGTTTTAAAATTGTTTAAACCTGCTTTTATTCTAGCCAAAATAAAACAAAGAAGACTTTCTGCAGAAGAAAAAATATTATAGGAAATACTGTGAAAAATTCCTTGCTCTGTTAAACATCATTTAGGAAATATTTATAAAAACAAATTCACAGGAGGGTGAAAAATTTGACTTCAACTGTATATCGTTTCGAATAATCGGGATTACAATTATGACCAAAATAATAGTGATTATGATTTTTCCCATATTCGAGGAGCCCTATTATGAATGAATTATTAGGATGAATTTATTTAAATTTTGCTCATTAAGACTCACAAATCACCACTCACTGGTGTAACAACCGATAAACATTACCAACTGACAATCTGTATTGTTACTTTGTCTTCTTTGCTCAACAAACACAAATATTTTTACATAGTCATAGTAGAATTGTTATTGCTTCTCTAGCAATCAAATGGCTAAATGAATGATTTAAAATGACTCACTCATAAAAATGTGTTGTTTATCATCTATTGGTGTAATTATGCAAGAAATACCACAGACTGATGGCATTTATTAGCAGTATTTCTTTCTTCTTGCTAAACTAACAAAAGTATTTCCAAACAAAGACAAAGCCGAGCAACCATTGTGTCTCGGAGCAACACGAAGCAGTAACGTTTCTCAGTGAATCAACATCTCTGAAAGAATCAAGTGAATTAATTATTTATTAATATCTTTTTTCACCATCTATTAGTGCTAATATATAGCACAAACTGAGAGTCTGCCTGGACATGAAATGCTACAAACTGTGAAAAAAACACTATTAAATAAATGCTGGGATAACACTTAAGGTGATTTTCCAATATCGTGTCAAACAGTTCTAACAACAGTCAGGTATGGTTTCAGTTGTATTTCCATGTAAACTTGCTATAGCGTGACACAATTACAAACTGTATTCTGGGCACGGTTAAGTTGCTTTCCACTATTAGGCTAAATGGTTCTCTATTGTTCTCTAATGGTTCTCTATGGTACTTTATGGTTCTCTAATTGGAAGGAATTAAGTTGACTTATCATTTATTACCAATTTAATTATATTAAACATGATACAACGTTGTCCCAAAACAAACTCAAGAAGTAGTCTGAACAAACAACAAACATCATATTTTGAGTGTGTGGTGATGCCAGTGTAATGTAAACAGCAATATGGATGATGATTAGATATTTTTGTTTTTGGGACTTTTGTCTTATATTTATTTAACTGAATAATAAAAATATGTATAATTATAAATAAATAGTGCACTCCTGCTTAGCAACATTTTGGATAAACTGTCATTTTTAAACACGTAAACCACACGTCAAGAACATGCTGTTTGCACATACTTTAAGCATTGTTTATGTGTGAAATGTCGAGACGTAAATATAAACTACATGCAAACAAACAAGCATAGTTGTTGTGTACATTATGTATCCACTGGCATTCCACACTTCTAGTCCAGCACAACTCTCTAACTGTGCCTAGAATTCCAGGTCCAGAAGTGTCAACTGTAGCAGGCCGACTTGGAAATACAACTGGAACCATACTTGACTGTTCTTAGAACCATTCGCCATGGTAGTAAATAAGCGCGCTGAATTGTGCTGGTAAAGCGTGTGTGCTTGTGACATAGGCACAAGCTTGTGCTGCCTGGATACCAGATTCTACATAGCTGGCTAAATGGAAGCATGCTCTTTCTTTTTTAATCTGCAAAACAGAAATATCTGATCATCACCCATATCACTGTTTACATTGCACTTGTGTCATTAATGCAAAGACTGGCGCATTTGTATTGCATTCCAACGAGCATTGTCTGATGAACATTAAACCATATCCATGACAACTGGCCAGGATCGGAATGGTTAATCAAAGAGAATCATTCAGCCCAAAAGTGGAAGAGTATGTTTAGTTATCTGCATTACTGAAAGTCATCTTATAGGAAACCTTAATTCATGTGCAATAGAATGATCCACTGCTAAGATGTAAATGTGGTTTTGTCCCATTCAGATCTGGCTTCCATCACCACATATTTGCTCTTACAGGACTGGGTGCAAATTGCACAAAAGTCAGCACAGAGGGATGTTGACTGTTTTAATTGCCTTCACGATGGGGATGTTGGTTGTGCTCATCCCTAACAGTTCACTCTGAGCTTTCCAGGCTCTGTTACTGTGAATCCAGGCACTTCTTCGAGAGATACCGGAGCCTACAAAACAAGCCAGTGACATACAATGTCAGGAGAGCTGCTGGAGTGTGTCTTCTTGAGAGCGTGAGGAGAAATCCTCTGTTAGCTTATGCTACATGCATATGTGACACATTTTCCCATCAAATGCGGCTCCATCCTTCCCCAGTGTATAAAACACAAGCTGAAATAAGATATTGTCAATCCTTGGTGAGATCTGTATGCCTCTTCCATTTTTCATAAGGCATTTCTGGGAAACGGGTATTTACTAACATGATAAACAAGATTTCTGTTACTTATTATTGATGTCTTTTCAAATGATTAATTTAAGATGATTCACAATAACTATGATATTAATATTATTAATGATTAAAATGATCTGGCTATGTGGTTATGTTTAATTATGTTGTACGTGATCAGCCCATTGGGTACCAACAACCATGCCACATTCAGTCACTTAAATCACCTTTCTTCCCTATTCTGATGCTCAGTTTGAACTGCAGACCATGTCTACATGCCTAAATGCATTGAGTTGCTGCTATGTGATTGGCTGATGGGAAATTTACGTTAACAAGCAGTTGGACAGGTATACCTAATAAAGTGGCCGGTGAGTGTATTTCTGTTTAAATTAATAGTTTGATATTGTTTTCTATTTTAATTTTGTGTTTATGACTGAATAATCTGATTAGGTTTTAGTCCCCCACTTATACAAGAGACTTATACACTTTTACTGTAATACAGGAAAAAACACTGTATGGAAGTCAACTAAAACTGTTTAAATAATAGCAACCAAAAACTGTCCAGCTACCCTCATTCTACTAAATATCTTATTCTGTATTTTGCCAAAACAAAAAATTTATTTCAATTAAAAAGTTTGGGAGCTGAAAGAATTGGATTTTTAAAGTTATAGCAATTTCAGTTTGTTTAAAAGATATTAAGGTATATTTTAGATGTGAACAATTACTTTGTTGGAAAGTATCCAATGGTAAATATAACCAAAGTAACCACCTGAAGTCATTTCCGACCATCTGTCCTCAGTTTTACCAACACAGTCTGTGATTCAAAAAATGACAAACGCAAGAAATTTTTGAATATAGCAAGCCTCATTATCAACCATTAAATGCAGTGTGTGACAGAGCAAATGACATGCAGGATGTATGGACATTCCTGTCTCCACAACACAATCCGGGATCAGAGTGCTTTTGACAGCACCTGGAGAGAAAGCAGAGCGAGACGTGGACACATCCGACTTCGTTTAACTGCATGACTCAGCAGCTCATTTAAAGCAGCTCTCAAGCCAAAAATAAATAAAAAACTGAGCAAAATTCTGTTGTGACTTTATCAAAAGAGTTTTATGGCATGGAAAACTGTGGAAGTGAGCAGTGTCACTCAGTTTATCTACCTATGCACCTTTTTCCATATGTGACTACTGCATTTCTAAAAGTGGATCACGCTTCCGGTTTGGGAAACTTCTGATCAAAAGAAATAAAACCTAACCCTCAGTGGTGGGAAACCCCACACACTCTTCCATTTTTTTGTTAATCATATTAACCTATTTAGCATGTCTTTTGTGGAAACTGTCACATCCTGAGAAAAGCCACACAAACACAGGGAGAACATGCAAACTCCACATAGAAAGGGTCTTGGTCCAGACGGCACTTGAACCAGCAAACTTCTTGCTGTGAGACAACTGTGCTAACCAATTAAAACATAAAAAAACATCAAAAACACGCAAACTCCACACAGAAAGGTATCCCGTTCCACAAAAGGAGCAACAACAACCAAAACAAAACTGAAAAAATGCATTAATTGTAGTCATTTTTGAAAAATCATAATGTCAGTCTGGAGCTAAATATTGGCCAATACATAATATCATCAAATCATTCATTTTCCGTTGGCTTAGTCCCTTATTTATATGGGGTCGCCACAGCAAAATGAACCGCCAACTATTGCAGCATATGTTTTACGCAGCGGATGGCTTCCCAGCCGCAACCCAGTACTGGAAAACATCCATACACTCACTTCTTTGTTAAGCTGCTTTGACACAATCTACATTGTAAAGGAGCTATAGAATTAAACATGAATTGAATTCACACACACACACACACACACACCATTACGCTATGGCCAATTTTGCTTACCAAATTCACTTGTAGCGCATGTCTTTGGACTGTGGGGGAAAACGGAGCACCCTGAGGAAACCCATGCAAACATGGGAAGAACATGCAAACTTATATATATATATATATATATATATATATATATATATATATATATATATATATATATATATATATATATAAACAGCAGTTCAAGCACCCGTTCACATCCTGTTTATCTCAGCTCAGTCCATGTAAAGCAAGGCAGTCCATTCTACATTAAACACAAAAGTCAAGAAATGGCATGTATGAGAAAACATGCCATCGTAACATATTTCAGATCGTCAAAACTGTACCCTATTGGATTTGTAAAACCAAAAACTGCAAGAAAACATAGTCCAGGGTACACATTTCTTGGCTCTTAGAAAATGTACACTTAGGAACATATTTCCAACGAATCTAGGTTATAGGAAATATTTCGTTAACCCTTTCACGCATAAGTACTAAATACTTGGCTTTTCAGTCTTTCAATACTTGTGTTCTTCGTGATTGAGTTCTCCAGTGTTTTTAATGCTGTTTTAGCGTTTGAACATCTTCCTGTTTGAGTGATTCACGGTGCAAGACCGAAATCCTCATTCGATTCCAACTTGCAAACCCCAAATAATCGAGTGGTTTAAGGTGAAGGCCCAAAACCCTACAGCAATTGATAGGATTGTTGAGCAGTATTGCACTCTTACATCCCCAACAATGAGTGTTGACCCCTCAACATCGGCTGTCAAAGTGGAGGAAGACAAAATGGAAGTTGAAATCTCTTTCCCCAAAGCCTGCAAGATCTCCGAACAGGTCAAAGAAAGGCCCAGAAACGGCACTAACAGTAAGTCATATTTACATTGAGATATGAATGTTGCTGTTTCCTGAAGAGCTCTGTTAACAAATGCCTGTAAAATCTACAGCAGCTCACAGCAGTTCGCCAGTAACTTACTGAAAATTAATTACAGCAAAAATACTGTATTTCCATTTACAGCACCAGTTATCTTACTGTATATGTATTTACAGAATTGTATGTATATCTTTACTGTAAAATACACAGTAATTTTCACAAAGCAACTTTAAAATACAGTAACACTGCATAAATGTCTTACAGTAAAAAACAGTTCATATTACAGTCAAATACCGTGTCATTTACAAAAGTGGTTAACAGTGAGGCTATAGCAGGATGTACATGTGATAATAATAACTCATAGGATTATTAGTTCATATTTATGATATTATTTCATCAGTAGGCTAATCACTGTGCTACACAGTTAATGACTAGCAGAAACAGAATATGCTAAAATAGTCAATGTTACATATTACTGTCTCTTTATAAATTAGTGAATATTCACTGAAATATTATTAGGCTATTATTGCATTCAAGTGCATCTTAATGAAACGCTTTGTGTAAATTAATGTTGTATCTCATTTTCAGCTTTTCTGATACAACTTTAGTCTAAAATCTTTTAGTAAATTCAAGTATTTATTTTCTATTAAAAAGTGCACTGAACGTGTATTTTTTATATTGTTTGGTGCATTGGCCATTTGTGTAACCAGTTTTATATAATATGAAAATAATAAAATATTATATTATTATAATCAATTACAATAAATAATAATAAAATACAAAAAAAAATTCAAATTTCATGGTTAAAGTATGTTTAGTGCAGCAAATCCATGGTCAATTGGTGTAAATCTTGGCTTAGCTATAACTTTTTAAAATGTTTATGTATTAATATATATTTTGTGCAATCATTTCTCTTTTAACAGACAAGGAGAAGGACAAAATGAAGAAGCAGAAAAAAAAAAGAAGAAGAACAGGGTTGGCTCTTTTATCAGAGCTGCGATAAAATGGTTTTGCTTCTCTCCAAGCAATGAGCCGTTCCGACTTTCATCCTCTGATGGTAAGTGATGGTTTCTGCATCTAGATATTTTTTAGACTGTAATGTTAGAAATAAACTGTATTTTTACTCCCCTTTATCTGGAGTTTAACGTCTCCCTGAAAATGACTGTGTATTTTGTTAAACTGCAATCGTTTCTCTTTTAACAGACTATGAGGATGAGATCTATTAGAAAATAATGGTGAAAGTGGAAGAAGATTAGGAGATGATGCAAAAGGAGGAGGTGGTGGAGAAGGAGAAGGAGGTGATGAAAGAGGAGGATAAGATTTTGAAGAGAGAGGAGGAGGTGGTAATGGAACAGGAGGAGGTGATGGAGGATCAGGAGGAGATGGTGATTGAACAGGAGGAGGTGAAAGAGAAAGAGAAGGAGGTGGTGATTGAACAGGAGAAGGTGAAGGAGAAAGAGAAAGATACCACAAAAGAAGAGAACCCAAAGGAGGAAGAGAAGAAAAAAAAAGAAAGAAAAACATTAGCAGCCGATTGTCAGAGGAGGAGTTTTGGAGGAGGAAAATGGAGGAGGAGGAGAAGAAACTTGGGGAGGAGAAGGTGGTGGAGGAGAAAGAGGAGGATGTGGTGATTGAACAGAAGGAGATGGAGAAAGAGAAAAATAACACAAATGAAGAGAAGCCAAAGGAGGAGGAAAAGAAAAAGAAAAGAAAGAAAGATATTAGCAGCCGATTGTCAGAGGAGGAGTTTTGGAGAAGGAAAATGGAGGAGAAGAAACGTGGGGAGGAGAAGGAGGAGGGTAAAAAGAAACGAAAGAAAAAGATTAGCAGCCAACTGTCTGAGGAGGAGTTTTCGTGGAGGAAAATGGAGGAGGAGGAGAAAATAAAAGAAAATGTCACCAGAAGATTGTTGGTGACAAAGTTCTTGATTATGCAAATGAAGGAGGAGGACAAGATGAAAAGAGAGAAGGAAAAAAATGAGCAGGAGAACATGGAGGAGGAGAAAGTTAAAAAAAGAGGAGGAGGAGGAAGCCAAGGAAAAATTGCGGAGTGGAAGAGAAGATGGAAGGAAAGGAAAGTGAAGAGGTAGAGAACAACATGGAGGAAAAAGAGAAACTCAATGACTTTGAAACGGAGGAGGAGGATCAGGTGAAAAAGAAGAGGAGGAGGAGGAAAAGGAAAAGTAACAGTTTGAAAGAGGAGGAGAAGACAGAACATAAAATAGATTAGGAGAAGCTTAAGTGGCCCAGTACCAGACCTGTCTCCAGGGCCGAAGCTGCATTACGGGAGGGAAAGACAATCATATTTTATCTTGGAGGAGGGGAAAAGTTTAAAGTTCAATAAAGTTGTGTTGTACAAATAAAACGGTGTGTTGTGTTTATTTGTGCAATTGTCTTTTTCAAAAGAGTTGAATTTTGTGTCTGGTGTTGTGTTGACGATTATTTCCTTGTTTCTAAAAAAAAACATCATTTAAGTGTGTGTACTGTGTGGATGCGATTAATCTGTGCACAGCATTAATACTGTAAACTTATAATTCCTAGAGTCTGACCTTTAAGATATATATTGCAATTTAGATTTTTTTTGTTTTGTTTTAAGAATTGTGACTCTCGTAACTGTGAGTTTATATCTGGCAATCCTCTTTCATTTTCTCCTCGCAAATGTGACTTTTTCTCAATTTCACATATATTTTCCCTCTAAATTCTGAACTTATTATTCTGAAATGTATAACCAGAAATGTGATTCATGAAAAGCAGCGATTTCCTCTTTCTATCACTCAGCGTGAGCCGTCAGATTTGAATTCGAGCAGCTGATGACGTGACTTATAACATTCTAATCACACCGGTGTGATCAAACTCTTTAGGGACCAATCAAGGCTAATTGTACGCATGAAAAGGTTAATGCAAAATGCATTATGTCCATTATGCAAGTTTACTTTTAACCTTTTTACTTTTTTAGGAAAAAACATGGAGTGTTACTAGGAGTTATTACTAGACTTTTGAACTGTTATGACAAAACTAATTGAAATGTGTTTTTACACAATTACGCATAATTGTAATTATATTTTAATCAGTGTTAATGAATACCATGTTCTTCGTCCAATAAAGGGTTAATATTCAGTTGATAAACTGTGAGGTGAACGAGGTGAGGTGAGTGTTTCACTTCACTGGTGGACCACATATGGCTCGGCGTGTACATTGGCGGACTTCGGATGCGGAGCGGAATTGACCGCGACAACTGGGTTTGAGCCCAGCGAAGAACGGTTCCAGAAACCAGGTAAAACAAAAGCAAAAATAAAAATGTAAAATAAATAAATAAATAAACAAACAACAGGCTGAAAACATGGTGAAATCATGCGACTCGATGGCTTTTCTTATTCTAAATTGCTTTTGAAAACACTTGGCTTAGGGAAGGGGATGTGGCTCGGTCAGTCGACAGCAAGGTGGCCTGGCCAGCTGAAGTGTATATTGCACCTTCTGGTGGATTTATGTGAAAGGAGGAAGCGTGAGAGAAATGTGAGATCATCAAAAAGCATACACAGAAGCCTCTGGTGGATTTGCAAAAACAAAAACTCCAAAAAGACGTACCTCTGGTTATGTATTTCACTAGAAATGTACACCTGGGTACATATCCGCAATGAGCCTGGGTTGAAAATAATAAAGAAAATACTGAATTTTTTTTTTAATCCAAAAATAACCCAAATCCTAATATTTGTTTCTCACATACATCTTATGCAAATATTACCATGTATAATTTTTCTATATGTGTTTAATGTTAAACAGAACTTACTCCCATAATTCATGAAAAGCATAAAAAAAAAAAAGAATGATCATAAAACCTACAAGGCCAAAAATTTTAGTCCTTGCTCAATAACACTCTGCCAGTTACAATGAAATGTAATTCAAGGTTAAAAAGACATTTACCAAAACAGCCAAACACAAAGCATGTCTCCTCTCACAGAAAAAAAGGATGTTACAATCAGTAATTGAGATGCAGGGGCTGAGAGAAAAAATTAAGCCTGAAGCCAATGTCGGAAACATTTCTATGTGCCGATTAAAAAGATTCCTTAATAAAAGCCAAAGAGGGCAAGGATTATCAAAAAAACAGCCTGCAGTAAAGACTATCACCAACTACTTTTACAAATGATTACCATGACCTTTATACACTTTAGACGGTTTTATCCTTGCAATTGCAAATAGCACAATAGGAATTCAGAAGCCTAAATTTCATATTTCAATTTAAGTGCTGGCTCCGCCCTTGTTGCCCCAGCAACCCTGGACCCCGACACAAAACAGCCAATCTCAATAACCTGTTTACATATCACCACACCCGCCCACCTACTCTACTCCAGTCAGGCACGCGCTACACTAGCTCGTAAAATCACCAATAACGTTAATGTAATCCCAGGCATCCCAAGTCTCTCTGAAGATTCGGGAGTCTCTCGCAAATGCATAGAGACTCCCGGATGCCCGCAAACGAATGATAATCTTCCGGAACGCGCGTCTCCCCACTGGTCCTTAAATACGTCGCCGACCCCTCTCCACCGCATCCCTCCCAGCTCTTCAGGTACGTTGGGCACAACTCACCCCCGCTGCTCAGGTACATCGCGAGCACACGCATCCACCGCTCTTCAGATACGTCACGTGCACACACTAATATTTGAGCATATCAACTCATTTACACTGACATCACGGAATTAGTAACTGGAACTGGAACAGCACTCAGACAGGCAATTCCTACAGATTCGAACAGGGCAAAACAAATCACCGAGATGATCGGTAAATTTATAGCTGTGGATATGAGAGACCTTAATCGGTAGTGGAAATTTCGGGTTTTAAGAAAATGTTAAATGTAACAGAGCCCAGTTACATTATTCCTTCATAAACCCATTTCAATCAGATAATTCCTGCTTTCAGATCCACTAAAATGGCAGGTGACAGTCAAATCAAGCAGATCTGTGCTGTCTGAAGAAAAGGTGGACACTCATCTTTCTGAAAATAAAAAAATACTTAAAAATAGATTGAAACTGAGTTCCATATAAAAACTAAATTTTTCTTTTGTTTTTATTTGTTCAACTACTGCAATATTATATTTATTTTGGAAGCTTTTTGGTTTTGAGTATAAAGAAGGATTTGTTTTATTTGCTGCTAAGCAGAAACCCCAGAAGTATAGCTAAAAAAAAAAACAAGATCATACTTTTATGATGTTAGTTTTAATACATAAAAAATTAAAATCTGAGAAATCCTCAGGCTTTTTTCTTTTTTTGCTGTATCGAAAACATACTGAACCGTGACATCACTGTGTTGTATCGAACTGAACCGTGACACCCCTAATATATATATATATATATATATATATATATATATATTCTTTTTTACCAATTTCTGTTTAACGGAAAGAAGATTTTTTTTCAACACATTTCTAAACAAAATAGTTTTAATAACTCATTTCTAGTAACTGATTTATTTTATCTTTGCCATGATGACACGAGTACATAATATTTTACTAGATATTTTTCAAGATATTCAGTTTAAAGTGACATTAAAGGCTTAACTTGGTTAATTAGGAAAGTTGGGGTAATTAGGCAAATCATTGTATAATGATAGTTTGTTCTGTAGCCAATCGGAAAAAAAATATTGCTTAGGAGGGCTAATAATATTGACCTTAAAATAGTTTAAAAAAAAATGTTAAACTGCTTTTATTCTAGCCGAAATAAAACAAATAAGAATTTTTTCTAGAAGAAAAATATTATAATAAACAGGTTTTTTCTGAAAACATAGAGCTACATACATTTCTGGAGATCGCAAATTACTGTATGTAGCCAGAAGTACATATGGCTACATTTCGTCATTAAAACGAAAGCTACAGGGTGGTATGATGCCGTTCCTTTTCGTGCTTACCAGCTGACCGCTTACCTCTGTATGGACGGCTTTTCTGTTGTTACCCATTTGTCCAGTTACTTTGCCATGTACGTCGGCGGACTTGAGAAGCAGAGAGGAGTTGACCACAATGACGGGGGTCGCTTCCGGTTTCAGAAAGCAGGTAAGACATAAACAGAAGACAAAAATTTAAATAAACAAGTAAATAACAGGGTGAAAATGTGGTAAAATCTGAAAACGTGGTAAAAATCAGGCGAGGGCTGTTCTCTCTCTAGATTTCTTTTGAAAACTGTCGGTTGGATTTAGGAAAGTGGGTGGGCGGGTCAATTGGGACTTTTGAAAACAATATCAGTTGGGTTTAGTCAAGGAGGAGGGTGGGTCAGTCGATCGGTCAGTCAGTCAGTCGACAGTGGTGGATTTACGTGAGAACAGTAGGCTCAAATGACCCTCGCAGAGAAATTTGAGATCTGAAAAAGCATACACAGCGGCCTTTGGTGGATTCGCAAAAACAAGAACTGCAAAAAAAACATAGCTCCTGCGATGTATTTGGCGCTCTCCAGCAATGAATATAGAGGTACATTTTCAAAACGAGCCTGGGTTGGAAAAACTCCTAGCTCTGTTTACCATCATTTGGGAAATATTTAAAAAAGAAAAAAAAATTCACAGAAGGGCTAATGA
Source organism: Danio aesculapii (assembly GCF_903798145.1). Lineage (NCBI taxonomy): Eukaryota > Metazoa > Chordata > Actinopteri > Cypriniformes > Danionidae > Danio > Danio aesculapii. The sequence goes on along the minus strand of NC_079454.1, from coordinate 37,791,639 downwards.
TTTTGACTTCAACTGTAGGTCACACATTAAAGACCCTTTAATTGCTGCAATGTGTGGTTGCATGCTAAATATTTTCAAATATTTAGAAAAGCGCAGGCCAAAATTGCTGTTATGGAGTGAGTTGCATTGGAGATGCTAATCACTTCCCCAATTCTCCATTTGCATGATTTGAAGTGATTAGAGTGCAATTGACTCAAATGATGGTGGACAAATCTGATAATAAATGCTAATAGGAGCTGTGAAAACCCAATACTAAACAGATTGTTAGGAGAAATTGGTCCTCGGGCATTCAGTACACAAGTCAATAATATGAGGGGCTCCTATGTTAACGCTGTAAAGCTGACTGTACCATTTTGATAACAAAGGCATCTACATTATTACAATGATCAAAATATTACTGAAAAAACAAAGGAAAAAATCCTAGACAGTGTGATGATGCCTATCAAAATGCAATTAGATTGATCCTATATTTAAAGTTATGTAAGCAACAATAAAATAAAATAAAAAATAGGAGGAAAAATTGCTGTATGTGTTTTTTCATTTTAATAAGATATGATATATTATCACATCAGTGGCATTTCTGAAATATAAGCTATTGTGTAGCAGTATTGTAAATGTAATATTCATTTTATAGACAGGTTCAACTTGATATTGAGTTACACTTTAGACAAAATGTTGTCTGTTTTTTTTTTCCTTTAATATCTATGAAAACAGTTTGAAACAAAGCCAGAGAAAGACATTTGTATTGTATTGAAAGCACTATCTGTAAGGATTAGGAACGTGGGTCAGTAGGTCAGTCAGTCAGTTGACAGCAAGCTGACCTGATCGGCTAAAGTGTATATTGCATCCTCTGGTGGATTTATGCGTGAAGATGAGATCATCAAAAATCATACACAGCGGCCTCTGACGGATTAGCAAAAACTGGGAAAAGACGTACCTCTGATAACGTATTTCGCTGTCCCCAGAAATGTAGACCTGGGTACGTATCCGCAATGAGCCAGGGTTGAAAATATTAATAAAAAAATAGGGGAAATATTGCTGTTTTTTCATATTAATAAGATATGACATAATATCACATCAGTGCCATTTCTGAAAAACAAACTGTTATGTGAGCAGTATTGTAAATTTAATATTCATTTTATAGACAGGTTCAACTTGATATTGAGTTCACAATGTTGTCTGTTTTTTCCCTTTATATCTGAGAAAACAGTTTGAAACAAAGCCAGACAAAGACATTTGTATGCTAAATCTTTAAATTAAACTATAATAAGGTTCAGTTAGCTGAATTGTTGCAATGTGAATTGCATATTAGCTGTTAGCTAATATCAACAAACAATGAACAATACATTTATTGCAGTTTTCATTCCTCTTTGTTAACATTAGCTAATGGAAATAAAATTGTCCATTCATGGTTCTCGTTAAATCATAGTGCATTAACTAATAATAAGCACTACTTTGGATTTTAATAATGTATTAGTAAAAGCTGAACTATGATTAATAAATGCTTACAGCATTTATAAATGCTGTTTAATTATTGTTCATTCTTAGTACAATGAACATTGGTAACTAAATAAACCTTATTGTAAAGTGTGACTAAAACTTTTAACCCAATGGTTGACTTTGTCCATAAGACCATAAGTTAGGAGGTTAATCCAGCATTTCTAGAGAGTAAATTAATAATGTTGAGATATAATTTTTGACAATATCCTACACCCTTAAATTCTATTAAATCAAATATTTCCAGAGCTTACAGAATTACATTGTATTTTTTGGGAAAATATTTCATTACGTAACTAAAGAACTTTATTTTATTTTAAAATAAATAATCAGTTTGGGCCTGTAACTAATGCCGAGTTCAGACTGCATGCTTTTAGCCCTCACCGATTGACTCACCGACAGGTTTTGAGAAATCGCCAACAAATGCCTGAAATCACAGGCAAATCGGTGCTCGTGCATGCGAGTAACAATCACACAGTATGAATTATTAAAGACGCGATCTGAGAGAATCGCCGATGACTAGCCGACAACCGTGAAATATTTGGCGTGCTAAATATCAGGAGCTGTCGGCAATTCAAATCATGCCGTGAATGAGTTCTGATTGAAAATAATATCGGTGATCACCTACAGCCAATGAGAGAGCAGCATCCACTAGCATGGGTACCTGCAGGGCAGGTTGGGGCAGCCGTTCAAAAGCGCTCATTATCAGTTTATTTGGACCCAAGAAATGGAGAAAAAACTCATGTAAACAGGAGCACCAGTGTCTGTTTGACATGTCATCTGAGCAATACCACAACCGGATCAACAAAGAAAAAGTTGAGGAGAAATCGATAATTCCCTTTAAACCCATGAGCAAAATAAGTAAATTTTCTACTACACTAAAGGCTTATTTCTCATTATGTAGTTGATCAAATATATACTACGTGACCTCGCGTTGTTTCCATGTCACTTCTCGCATGTTTGGTTGAGATATGTAGTTTAGACAAAGTTGTCAGCGATTCTTCCTATTTTAAAGTCATGCAGTGTAAAAACTCCTGTCGCCAATCCATCTTGCAGTGTAAACACAGCACGACAGAACGCTAACCCAGATAGTCATGCAGTGTGAAAACATCCGTGACACGACTACTTAGAAAATCTTGCAGACTGAACTCGGCATAAAACAGTTTTTTTATCTAGTTAAGCTCCAATATTGAATGATACGAGCCATAAAATCTAAACAAATCTAATATTAAACAAAAACATATATACCAAATAATAATAATAATAAGCAAATAAATAATAAAATACAATAAAATAATACCTTTATTCCTGTGAAATGTATGTCAGACTTTACAGTGTGTAAAAATCTATAAACAGCATCTGACCTTTGGTGGTTGCAACCAACTACCGGTGCCAAAACAGAAGGAATTGTGGATCAGTAGATTGATAACTCTTGATTTGAAAGCCTTCAAAGGATACTACGAAATTAGCTCCTCATGCAGCTGTCTTCCTGAAAAGCCTGAGAGAAGGATACTGACAGGCCGATCTCATCCAGAGCTGTTTGGACAGGGTTTCCATTGGTGGAGGTTATTTTGAGGGGCTCGTGTTGTCAGCTGTTGTCTCAAATGCTTGTCGGACCCTCCTCACTGCTCTTTTACTCTGATTAAACTCTGGACTGGACTGCTTCATTGTCCTCCTTCCCTGTTTTCTGTTGAAATCGAAAGAAAAACACGTAGGGTACGTCTTGAGCTTCATTGTTTAATTTATTCGGTGTTTATTTAATGTCTAACGTTTGAGTTGGCTTGATTTATTCAACTGCATGTTTTGTAGTAGTTATAGTTGGGTTGTATCATTGTGCTTTCAGAAATGACGATAATTTACTGTAACCACAATGGCCCATTTAGAAATCTGATACATGGAGATATGTTTAAAGTATATATATAAATATATATATAAGACATAAAAGTACGTATTTGGATTTTACATATATAAAATGTCACATATGCAACATTTAATTTAAAAGTTTACAAAAATGACTACTTGTATACATTTTTCAGAATTACAAATATATAATGTAAATGACAATGTTTCCAATATTTCGAAATGTATGTTGCATATATGGCATATATAATCAGTGGTTCCCAAAGTGGGGGTCGGGGCCCCCCGGGACAATGAAGGTAGGTTACTTGGTGATTTGCAAAAATGTAATTAATTTTATTAAAACATTAGAATATCCACATTTTATCCATGATTTACTGAAGACAAAAAATAGTAGTTTATGGTTACATCCTTTCAATTTTTTTTTCTATTGGATGGCAACCCTTGGGGTGATTACTGTATATTAAAGACACAGCAATAGCGTCAGATGCAGCAAATTGATTTTAAGGCACCAGTTTAAATGTTCTGGCACATTTACAACACTGACATACATTAAAAAAATAAATAAACGAAGAATAGACTTGGGCCTATTGCTTTTGTGCGTCATTGCGTTCAAGGTTTCTATATTTATAACCATCTCAGAGGATATTGGCGGTTGCGAGTGACTAACATTGTTATTTCGGAGGTCGTTGGCTGAAAAGTTTGGGAACCCCTGATATATATGTAAAATAAAAATACAAACTTGTGTTACATATGTAAGTAGTTTATAATGTCATATATCGGATGTCTATGTGCGCTCAAAACATAATTTGAACACAATTCTGGAAATTTTGGGGGGAAACTCAATTGTTTTAAGTTCAATACATTTAAATTTATGTCAGCTTAATCGATTTGTGTTGGGACAGCATGAAAGAATTGTGTAAAACTCTCAATTTTTAACAGTGTGGGGCAAATCCAACTCAACAATTCTGGATTCATCTTAAGCAAATTACTCATCATCTGTCTTTCACACTTCTCAGAATGACTTTTACCCTGTTGTTTAGCAGTTTAAACACACATTGATTTTTCCCACTTTGCGTAAAACTGCCACCATTGACATCAGAAGCGACGTGGCTGGAATAAGAAATAGCTTGTCCATATTTAGAGGCTCCAAAAATAGCTTGCGGTTTCACAACAGGTGCCATGTTGCTGAAGGAGGAGGGCCGGGCAAATACATGCACACGAGCTGGAAAAAGGGGGCTATAATTTGAACCTGATAAGCAACAGAGCTGGGACATAAACAAGCTCTGGAATCTGCGAGTTGATTCGGCATGAAATCAGCTGCGCAGGGCTGAAGGGCTTCAGGTCTGGCTTTATCTGTGACACATCAGATTTAGAGGCTCAGCGATTCTCCGCCACTGTGATTTGTGCTATTTTTCTCCGCACCCCCTCCTCGTGCTGCCTTGTGTGTCACTGCTTCTCTTCAGATGCCCACTCCACATGGAGGAAAGAGAGAGAGAAATCAAACATTTAACTAATATTAGTTCGCTTTCTAGAATAAATCATCCACACTACATTGAACAAAAAATAAATCAATTAAAAAAGCATAACTGGATAATGTCCTGAGCAAAAATGACTGGCACATTTTTAAGATATACAGACACAGCAAGTTTTATTAGTTTGCTTTTTTAATGCTTCTGTTAAACCATAATTCGAAAGCAATATTTGATTTTCATTCATTTATTTTCAGTAATTTTTGATTAATCGCTATTTATTTATTATTTATTTCAGTGACAACACTTAAAATATATTTTTGCTGTCTCTTCAATCTTCTTATTTAAAATGAGCTGAAACAACACAATTATTGAGATTTTGGGGGGACAACTTAATTGTTTTATGTTCAGTCCACTTATATTTGTTAAAACAATTATGTTGACTTAATTTGTGTTGGGACAACATGAAGGAATTGTGGGCAACTCTGCATTTTGTTATAGTTGCCTGCGGGTTTTTCCTCACTCAAAAATGACGTTTTCTGCTTGTTCAAACTACTTATTTAAAATGAGCTGAAACAAAACAATTCGTTAGGGGTTTTTGTGACAACTTAATTGTTTTATGATCAATCTACTTACTTAATAAGTTAACTTAGTTCTTTCAAGTTGTCCCAACATAAATCAATTGTGTGGAATTCAGGATTCTTTACAGTGTTTATTCAATGGTAGGGTAACAAGAATTTTGTCACTTGTGTAGTGTTTATAACAGTTTTGGTTTGAGATTTGTATTTTTTGTTGTTGATGTTGTTGTTTTTAAATGTACAGTAAATCAAATCAATCAATAAATAAACAGAGAATATTTGGTAATTGCCGGCCAATACTTTCTTCCACTAATTATGTTTAAAAGTGTACCATTAGGGTCAGTATTATTATTTTTTGCACTTTTGTAATTTAATTTAAAGGGTTAAAGGACCCTATTAGCTGATACAAGGTTATAGTATAGTAAATATATTTCAATGTTACAAAAAGATCAATATTTTAAATGTTCTCTTACACCAGTTATTCATCAAATAATTGTATATGAAAGTAACAAAAAAGTAACTATTTTTAATTTCACACCAATAAAAAAAACCTCATCTATATCTTTAGCACCACCAAATTAGCATAGTACAATAATTACTGAAGTGTAACACTAAAAAAAAAAAAAAAAAAAAAAAAAAAAAAAAAAAAAAAAAAAAAGAGTAATTGCTGGTGAAAATTCAGCTGTCATCACAGCATTTGTAAAATATATTAAAACAGAAAAGTTATTTGGAAATGAAATAACATTTAAAGTATTTCTGTTATAAAATAAATGCAGCTTTTTATAATATTGATGTTTACAGCATTAGTTTGTAGAATCAACTGGACAAACTAAAAATATATATATATTAAAAGTGTAATGAATAAATAATATAAAGAAAATAGCTTCTTTTTATTTCATGCAATACAATCCTCATGTTTCAACCTTGGAAGAGTTCCTGGAATAAATCCAAAGAGTATATATTTTTGGATATATTTGTGTGTGTTTTGCAGCTTTTTATTTATTTATTTATTAAATGTACAGTCAATCAAATCAATCAATAACTATACAGAAAACATCCAGTAATTGACTGCCGGACCTGAGACCTTATTTTTAATAGTGTACCATTAGGATCAATATATATTTTTAATAAATCATTGATTGTATTCAGCATGGACATATTTAGCTGATCCAAGGCTACAGTAAATATATTGGGGAAAAAAGTGTTAATAATATTTCAATAAAATATAAATATTTTAAATGTTGTTCTTTTAAAATCATTGATTCATTAAAGAATCCTATTTAGAAAAAAATATATAAATAAACTCCAATAATAAGCCATATCTTGAGCAAACCAAATCAGCATATATAGCACCAAAAGGTTTGTAAAATATATTTAAAAGAAAGTTAATTGGAAATGAAATAATATTTTACAGTATTACTGTAACAATAAATGTAGTCTTTTTTGTTTGGTGAGCATATTAAAAATGTATTCGAAATAGGGCTGTCAAAGTTAACCAGTTATTTAGACTAATGCAACATAATAATTTAAACGACTTTAATTATATTAACACGTGATTAACACACCCCACCCAAGGAAACTGAATGTCCTAATTCTTTCTGGAGCCATGTGGATCTACCTATATATCAGTTTACAACAGCCTCAGTGCATAGTACACAAAACAATAAATACTTTCGAATGAAACGGCATCAACAGATATGCAGAACTAATTAATTTGGCCATCGTTATTGCACCATTTAAAATCACTTCCCCCCAGTTATTCCTCAGTTTTCGATTTCCGCAAATATTTATTTTTTTCAAGGTCACTTCTCCATTATTGGCATTGTTACCCCCCTGAGGCGAGTACATTAATCAAGCGTTCTTTCATTCCCGCAAATTTGAATCCGCATTTCTTACAAACAACCTCATGCATTTCAAACGCAAATTCCATTTATTTATGCGAACACACCACAGACCGACCAAAAAAAAAGCCATCCATCTTCAGTTTAGTGGCTGGAGATTTCATATCAAACCTCTCAACGTGTAATGCATAATCACTTCTCATTAATTTCAACCTCAAGCCAAGAGTGTAATCAAGGAATTGGCTGTTCTACCTCCGCTAATCAATCGGCTTTCTTATGAAGCACTTTTATGATTATATTTAACTCAATTTTTTTTGCAGCAGATTATGGAGGGCAGTGACCAGACCTCTGAAAACGTCAATGAACAAGTCAATGACTCCGAGGAGCAGCAGGTGGACCCTATGGAGGACTTCAGCAGGCAGCTAGAAGATATCATCAACACGTATGGGTCGGCATCCAGTCTCATGCAGGAGCAGATCTCTATCCTGGAGTCTGAGGAGGGGAAGGAGGATGAGGAGGTGAAGGCTGATGAAGAGTCTGAATCCAAAGAAGTTGCTGCCGGTGCAGACAAAGAGCAGAAAACCGAGAAGAAACTTCTCAAGGGCCTGGGTGAGGAATTGTAATTTTCTTTTGTTACTGCTTTGATAATGTGCAGAAAAATGTGTTGAGAGAAAACAAAAAGAGATTTTAGTGAAAAAGTTAAGCAAAAAAAAGAAAAATACCAAGATTAAGAGAAAAATACTCTTCACAATATGGGACGTGTATTAGATAATGTATTTACTAACATGAACCAACAATGAACACAGTATATACAGAACTTCTTAAGTGGAATTTAATACCTTTTACTACCTTTTTTAATACCTTCAAAAAAAAATTTTAATTGTTATGTCGTGTAATCAGGATATTAAAATAAGCAAAAAACAAATCACCATTTAGGCCGCATTTACACTGCACTGTTCAATTGACCCAATTCTGATTTGTTTCTCCCATGTGGCACAGATCAGATATGGCTCATGTACGTGTAAGCCGGAACAAATCACATAGATTCCAATTTACTCAAATCAGATTCAGGCCTTGTTCATATGTGGAAATTTATCCGATATGAATCGGATCTGTGCCCTCTTGTCTGCAGTGTAAGCAGGTAGATCGGATTTTCACCTGTCACCTTTCACCTGTCGCGCGCCATTAAAAACTACAGCGAATGACATCAAATCTGACACTTTCTTTTCAGAACAGACTTCAGCCGAGTCTCAAACCTTAAATCTCATACACGAGAACTTAAACAGCTTTTACATTGTCATATAGCACAGGTATTTAAGCATGTTAACGAGAGCAAGAGAGCGAAATGTCCGCCAGGTAACCAATATAAACTAATATAAAACTATTGCATACATCATGTACATAAATCACGCCATGGACATCACATTAAGATGCCTAAAGGTTTAAAAAAAAAGCCTATATATCAAAAGCAGATGGCCAAATGAGAACCTTTCTGTCATAAAATATAGTAAAAAAGCTTGTCAAAAGCTGCGATCAGATTACATACAGGAATAGAGAAAAGAGCACTCTTTTATTATAAGCTGTCAGTGCCCGCTCTTTTTTCCTGGTCATTGCGCCTTTGCCATGTGCTGTGTAAATGCAGACCATCGGATACGCGTCACTTTTTAAAAGATGATGTAAGCAGGTCATCTAAAAAAAAAAAAAATCGGATTTAGTCACAAAATCAGAATTGACCATCAAGATCTGCAGTGTAAACGCAGCCCAAAAGACCACCAATCACTTCACTGAGCAACAGTCACGGCATAATAACACATTATATCTCAGCAGGGTCCATCATGTTTTTGGTTCCCCTTGAAAAATTTCTGTTGTGTTACTTGGATATTTGCAAGTGTTGTGACCAATTTACTGCGCGTTTCTTCAGTTGTTTGTGTAGTGACCAATTTGCACGTGTGGGGTCAAATGTGTGATGAAGATGGTTTCATTATTTGCTGGCGTTTTTTGTAATTGCATGTGCTTTCTTAAATTGCAGTGCGTTAAGCTTTCTCGGCCACCGTAGCTTAGTCTATATTTGAAAAGTCACCACAGCAGAATGAATCAACTCTTTCGGCATATGTTTCTACGCAGCGAATGCCCTTCCAGCTGCAACCCAGTACTGGGAAATACCCATACACACTCATTCATACATATACAATTTAGTTCGACTGTAAGCATCCAGATCACCCAGAGGAAACACATGCAAACACGGAGAGAACTCCACACAGAAATGCCAACTGGCTTTACCGGGACTTGAACCAGCCACCTTCTAGCTGTGAGGCGACAGTGCCAACCACTAAGCCACTCTGCTGTTAAATAGCAACCTTTTGTAACAATATAAAGTCTTTACTGTCACATAATTAACGTAATGCATCTTCACTAAATACTAGTAATTTCTTAATATCTCAAAAATGAATGAGTGACAAATACTATCCGTTTTGTGGAAGAACACACACAGCAGTGATTTCAGTAAAAATGCTGCTTAGTGTTTTATATTTGAGAAATAATGGTGTATGTAGCGCCTCTCGATCGCACAGATGGAGCCATAAACAGTGATTGGGTTTTCTCTCAACAGGATGGTTGAGTGCCATGAGTGCAGTAATCAACTGTTTGGAAAATTTCCATTCTCAAGGAAAGTGTCCTCACGTCAATACTAAAGACCACTTCACCATTAAAATGCAGACTGCTATGGTGCTTGACTCAGAGCTTAAAGGAAGATTTTGCACAAGAATGAAAATGCTGTCATCTTTTACTCATCTTTATGCCATTCCAAAGCTGAATATGGTGGCAGCCTGTGCCATGTTTCACCGTTTCACGTTTCATTTCAAACGGGCCTTGAAACTGAATTAGCCATATTTTAATAGCATTTTTTACATATACAGCTATGGGAAACATTCTAAAAGACCATTTTGAGAATTTATTATTATCTATAGTTATGTGTTTATGTTATTTTGGCTTTATTCGGTAAACAACTGATGTAATGCTGCCATTTAGAGCATCTGTTCTGCATGAAATAACAAAAAGTTCCATATTTTCACACGTTTATTTTTATTTTTTTAACATTATTAAGTTCAGAACAATTTTAGTGGAAAACCTCTTATTTTACAACTAATGTAATTGTTAACTATTCTGACCAACTGTCCATTCCTGGAAAAAGAAAAGAAAAAAGTTGTCAAAGATCACCAAAGTTTCGATAATAAAGGTTGGCTCTTCTGTCGTTACATAACATACAAAGACCAATGGGAATGAAAAGCTGCTGTTTTCTAGGCCGATATAACTTAAAATAATATACTACACCTAGAAAATACAGCTACTTTTTATTTTCCCATCGGTGTATCAACATAACTACAGAAGAGTAGTGTTTTAAATAGAAAAATTGTGCTTAAAATATTATTCTTCATTTTTGTGTGAGATGCTAATGCTCTAATCTGATTTAATGATCTATGCTAAGCTAAAAATTCTCCCGTCAGACTCTGGGACTGGTTGAATGAAATTAAAAATGGTAGAACTCAACTTCTTAACTCTAATGCTGCATTCACACCAGATGTAAATGAAGCATTAAGCGAAAGTGATTTACATGTTAAGTCAATGCAAAGATGCGAACAGACATCCTATGGAGCATTTCGTGTGAATGACGTGGTGCAAGTTGAGTTTTTTGTGCGTTTCACTGGCTTAAAACGCATTTCGCACAAATCGCTCCTGTTGGAAAATCTGAACTTCAGCAGACATTCATGCTGCGTTAACCTATCAGGAGCTTGCTCTTGTAGGGGCATGACTATGACGTAGTGCCTGTTGTTGGTGTCCCGAGGGGATATTGTCTTGCCAACACCAAACAACTTCTCATCAAATGGGCTCGGCTCAGTCTAAAACACCGCTGAAAGCCTCCATACTCCAGATATAGTTTCTGGAGGAGTTGATGAACTCACACAGCTAGGTGCACCTCTGAAAGGATCTAGTGGACATGGCGCTGAACAAATCTACCCTGTTTTTCAGCCTTCATAAAGCACATAAAGCACAGCGACTATCTCAATGAAATCCATGTTAGTCATTTAACATTGAAGCTATAGTCGCAGGGCAGACAGAAGCAATAATATTCAGCTGCAGACCCGCACAATGACAGGACACACAATCTAGGCAGGGGCGAACCATATTTGGTTTCAACAGATGTTAATTTTATTACTGTCTTCTCGGACCTTGTCATCAAAACATTTTTATATTTATTGATAACAAATAGTGTATACTATTTCACAAATATGGCGATCGAGATGGGCGAATGGGGAACTTTGTTTTTGATCGCCATTCAATATAATAGACTGAACAGTTTTTTATCAGTCATCATAGATGATCAGTCATTATTTATCTGACAATAGCAGATACTCATTTGCCGGCTTTGCTGAAACATTTTTTCAGAGATATATAAACGATTAAAATGGACAGGTTTAATTTCTATAATGGATTGATTATATTGAAGAAAATAATAGCAAGTTAACATGTATAAGCTATAATACATCTTTATATTTAATAAAAATATTTTTACATTTAATAAATGTATGAGACTATATTAATATTTTACTCCAGGGATTAAATACTAGTTATTTGCTTAATCAAATAATAGTCTTTAGTGTTTTAACAAATTCTTTTTATTTACATAATGTGAGTACCAAAACTGCACAGATATAATAATGAAGATAGAATAATGAAATAATGACTGAAATGGGAAAGCCTAAACTTTTCAGAGTCACGAACGGATTCGTTTGCCATATTTGTGAAATACTGTAGGTGGCGATAATGCTCCTATGGAGTTAGTAGTCGTTAAACAAGAAAAAATAAAAGAAGATTCATTAACCATATCCGCTTGTTAAGTCGTGACGTATGGAATACTGTTTCCGGGTCCAAGCCGCTACTCATTTGAATTGAGAAAATATTAGCTTATGGCCACTTTTGAGTTCTATCACACATTAAAGTGAGTTTTATATAAAACCATGGTGTACTCAATAATCTTTGGACTTGCTGCATCACAAACACCAACATTTTACCAATTTATAAAAAATTAATCACTTTCTGGCCATTGGATATTAGGCATGGATATATACAGTTGAAGTGACAATTATTAGCCTCCCTGAATTATTATCCCCCCTGTTAACGGAGAGAAGATTATTTTAAACAAATTTCTAAACATAATAGTTTTAATAACTCATTTCTAATAACTGATTTCTTTTATCTTTGCCATGATGACAGTAAATATTTGACTAGATATTTTTCAAGACACTTCTATACAGCTTAAAGTGACATTTAGAAGCTTAACTAGGTTAATTAGGTTAACTAGGCAGGTTAGGGTAATTAGGCAAGTTATTGTATAATGATGGTTTGTTTTGTAGACTATGGAAAAAATATATAGCTTAAATCGGCTAAAAAAATTTTGACCTTAAAATTCATTTTAAAAAAAATGTAAAATTGCTTTTATTCTAGCAAATAAGACTTTCTCCAGAAGAAAAAATTTAATCAGACATACTGTGAACGTTTCCATGCTCTGTTAAACATCATTTGGGAAATATATTAAAAAGAAAAACAAATCAAAAGGAGGCTAATAATTCTTTCTTAAACTGTACATTGCCATCGTGATTTTCGAAAGTATTACACCACTTTGTAAATGTTTATTATTATCATTTGATGACTCTCCCCATACAGTTTTATATAGCACTTGGACCCAGAAGCCGATTCGCGTGACATCACTATTAACAAGCAGAAACACTTCGCCCCTGCCTAGATTGCGTGTCCTGGATTATGTGTGCTGAAACATGTGTGGTTCTGCAGCTGGATATGTCTCGACAGAAGCCCTGCCCATGACATGAATCCGCAGCTATTGTGAAGTGAATTTGACGTGCGAACTTTACACGTAAATATCGCAATTTATCCACGCGTGCTGCATCTGGTGTGAACAGTAAAAGGGAGATATAAAATGTTTCAAAAAATCTTTTCCAAGTTAAACATCACTTGGGAAATATTGGAAAAAGAATAAAAATTGAAAGGAGGGCTAATCATTTTGATATCAATTCAAAAGTATGCTCGATTTAGTTTAGGGCGGCATGGTGGCTCAGTGGTTAGCACTGTCACCTCACAGCAAGAAAGTCGCAGGTTCCAGTCCCGGCTGAACCAGAATGCATTTCTGTGTGGAGTTTGCATGTTCTCTCCGTGTTCGCATGGGCTCCAGGTGCTCCGGTTTCCCCCACAGTCAAAAGAAATGCGCTATAGGTGAATTGGATTAACTAAATTGGCCGTAGTGTATGAGTGTGTCTGTGTGTGAATGTGAGTGTGTGGGTGTTTTCCAGTACTGGGTTGCGTCTGGAAGGGAATACGTAGCGTAAAACATATGCTGGAATAGTTTACGAATCATTCCGCTTTGGCAACCCAAGATTAATAAGAGACTAAGCCAAAGGTAAATTAATGAATGAATGTATATAGTTTCACGAAAAATAAGAAGCAGATTTTTTAATATTTATAATATATTTTGTTGCCATTTTGAAGCTTTCAGCAGAAAGCAAAGATATCATAAATGTTTGAGGAAAAAATAACAACAGTTTATTTCCTTTCTGGATGAGTTACACCTTTACATATTACTTTCTGTATGCTTCTCTCAAGCGTTTTATCAGAGTAAACGCGATCGCACTGTGATTTCACCCCTTCTGCTTTGATTTATTTTGAAGCTTGTGTGCAGAACTCTCCCCTGTGGGCTTCTGCTCATCTTCTTTATCTTTTCCTTCTCTGATCTGAACGGGAAACACTTGTCTCGTAGGTAAAGAGGCCGCATCCTTATTGCAGAGTCTGAACAAGCTGGGCTCACCAGAAGAGAAGGTGGAAATGGTGTTGAAGAAATACAGTGAGCTGGTGAGTATCCCAACCCAAGAGAGATAAACGCTCTCTGAACAGTTTTCACCGCCGGCAAAAAACAAAAAAAAAAACGCAAGGAGGACAGTTAAGAGGAAACAAACAGAACCCAAACCAGATTGACACAGAGAGAAAATAAAAGAACTCCTGGTGTGATGTTAAGAGTGGTTTCACTGATACAGCGATGACCTAAATATCTGGCGCCCCAAGCTGAATAAGCAAATCTGAACACAAGGCCATATGCTACACAAGAAAGCCACAACATGCTCTTTGGTTTTCACAGAGATAATGCCAGAGATGCAGACGGTTTTCCACAAATAATGGCACTTTCACCGTTCAAAATGAAAAAGGGATCAAGTATTCGGGAAAATTAAGTCATTTTAGTTGTGGCCATACCATGCTTGTAGAAGAGTGTTTTACAAAATAGCCGAGGCACTTAAAGTCCTTCTTGTTAAAAACACATTGACCAAAGTTAAACCAATGATTGTAGCATGAAGTAGGATTACACCTCAATTTTCTGAAGGTTACAGCAATCATTAATGAGTAAGAAGTGAATCAACAGCCTCTCACAGACATCACTAGTCTCTTACTAGTCGCTCACATTCTGCATGCCAATTTGCAAACTATCCATCCTAAATAGTATTTGAAAATAGAAATAGTATGTTGACAAGAGTATGCCAAAGGTTCTTGCATGGTGTACTATTTCCGGCGTGTAGAAGCGGCCATACGCTAACCACTAATAGCCAGTGGTGGTTAGTACTGAAAAATCATACTCAAGTAAAAGTACCATTACTTGCCTAAAAATGTAGTGCAAGTAGATTAAAAATATCTGTTGTAAATATTACTCAAAGTATGAGGAAAAAGACCTTTTAAAAGTACTCAAAAGTAGTGACTAGTGAGTATTATGCTGTCAAAAGCTGATGCATTTACAGTGCATGTAATTTGTGGATGTGTGTAAACGTAACATTCTGTAGTCTATTTAGTTATTGCCCAGCAGACACACAATGTCATAAGACATTAATATTAGGTTAGATTTAGGTTGTGACGTCAGGTGACCAATTCAATACCTAGCCAGCGTTTAAATACAGCATTATTTTGACGTCCAATAACGACATCAACTGGCATTGATATTTGGTTGATTTTGACTTATGTTAGAAAGTGACCAAAATTCAACGTCGAGCCAACATCTTAAATCAGCGCCATTGACGTCAGATGCTGACATTTATTTGTCAGGTATGGCAACTAAAATCCAGTGTCTGATAGACGTCATAGTGGTAACGTCCACACAACGTCAAGCTGTAACATCATTAAATGTTGATATTGAATTGATTTTAGGTTTGTCATTGACGTCGGCCTGACGTTGAGTTCTGACGTCAACCTGATTTTCATTTCCAAACAAAATACAACGTCCCCACAAAGTTGAGGTACAACGTCAATCTGATGTCATGTTGACGTCTAGTGCCTGCTGGTTGTTTAGGCCATTTCAGTTATCATACAGTAAACATCCATCATCTCATCAGTGACATGCATCTAAACAGTCTCTGGGTAAAGATTTTGGAAATTTTCTTGAACAATTTTAATGCTTCCAAACAGGTTGCTGCAATTATAAATCACCCATGTCTTGAGGTAGTTCATTATGATGCGATTTACCTCTTTACTTCTATGTGCAGTTTGATTGGACAGGAATCACAGAACAGATTTTTCTAATCCCCATAGGCTAGAAAAAATAAAGTAGTGACTGCAGGTTGAAGGAAAGTAGTGGAGTAAAAGTACCAATACTGCATTAAAATTGTACAAGTAAAATTTAAAGTAAAAAAGTAAAAGTATACATTTTTAAAACTACTTAGTAAATTACAATTCTTGAGAAAAACTACTCAATTACAGTAGTTTGAGTATTTGTAATTTGTTATTTTACACCACTGCTAATAGCACACACAACACATTGAGCGATGGATGTAAATTCAATTAGAACTACAAACTCGGGTAAAAAGTGTAAACAAACTACAAACATGGCAGGCAAGCGAGGCCAACAGTCAAGTAGAGAGGCTTCGGTAAAGTTGTTTGACTGACTATTAATTAAAATATAGCGAACTGGAAAAATTTTAAATCAAGTTTTCTGTCTTATATTTCATCTGCAACAACGTAAACTTACATAAAGACATGTTTACACATTGCATAACTATCCAAAGACCTAAGGAGATTTATCTGCATGAAAGACTTGCGAATGGCAGATTAACATGCTGCTGAATCTCCAAAAAGGTAGCTAATTAAACATGAAAGAAATGTGGATAATGTGTCAAAATGATTGACAGGGGACGTAACTTTGCAACATAGTGTTTTTTAATGAGGTTATAGTATGTCCCAAGGCTTGCACACTCTTGTTAGACTCAAAACTATATATTTTTCCTTTACAAAAAAAGTTCATACTTCTAGGGCATAGTATAAGTATACATATTGGGATGCAGCAACAGACATCACTAGTCTCTCGCAGAGATCAATAGTCACTCATAGACAGCAATACCCTCTTACAGACATCACTAGTCTTTCACATAGAGCACTAGAGTACAGACAAACATGTTTCCTGAGAGTGATGTTTAAGCCGAGATCGAGATCATACCAAATGCATTCTTTTGTGGCAAGAGGCGCCTTTTTAAAATGGTTCTATTGGCATCAAGTGTTTTGTGCAGTGTTTATGTGCCCCATGTACGTCTCGTGTTCACCTGCTACGGAAGAGGGATAAAGTAAACTCTGTGCAGAAAAAAGGCCTGGGCATCATGTTCCTTGGTACAATGGGATTGCCTATAGCATCATTGAAAAGTGTAGCGCTCTGCTCTTTCAAAAAATTGTATTTTCTAAAATCAACAAAAATGCAGTGCTTTGCACCTCGTGTTTTTAGAATTGAAAGTATGATCGACAAGACTCTTCTTAATTCATAATTAGTCTTTTTGTAATTATCTCTGGAAAAGATATGGACGAAGTATCCGTGATACCATAGGTTTCTGAAGAGCACAAATGAAGCTACAAGTAGGCGTGGCCAACAGTCGCCATTTTCTTCCTGCATCATCGCACTGACAGGGGTAATCAAAAAAGGGCAGAGCTACAGATGCCTGCTAGCATTTTGCTTAGTCAGGCTTTTCTTTGGGAGAAATGCATAATGCTTCATTACCTGTGACTCGTTTGTGTTCTGACCACATGTGCTTAGTTGTATACTAAATCAATTAAGTGATTAGTCTTTTAATAACACTGTTGTAACACATTGAGCCGCTAAGCATTGTTTTTTTTTTTTAGGAAAATGCTAACTACTTCCAAACACTTTAAATATAGTCTGTGTTAGAAAATGCAAGGCTATTTATGAAATAACACTGTCTGACAACGCTTCAGATGACTGTTTTATTGACCTTATTCTACAATGCGGAAGTGCGCTCGTTTTTGCGATTGTTTTAGAACTTCCGATTCAGTTGCCTATGGGAGAAATGACTAGAAATAATAAATGGCAGAAAACTATCAAACTACTTGCTTTACAAACAAGTGTTTACATCAAGCAGCAGAACGATCTGTTTTTAACCTCTAAAAATGAATGGAAGTGAATGAGACCGGAAGTCTCGAGCCAAAAAGATTCCAATGGCTGCGCCCGCTCATACGCGGAGAATAAGGTGAATAGCCTACAGCTAATCAATCTTTCATATTCTGGAGTGCATTCAAGTTCTAAAGAAAAATATTAACGATAAATGATCTTAAATAAAACAAATACATTTATAGATATGGTATTTAAGTATATTATTTCACTCACCTGGGAAATGGAAATGGCCACTTGAATGGTTTGTGAATACAATTAAGTGCACAGAGCCTGCCATATTATCTGATAATTGTAGGAAATAATTCCAAAAGGCAACTGACTGTGTAAAGTTACATTAAGTTACATGAAGTGACAGCGACCAGTGAGACCTAGCTGTCACTCACGTGGCCCCGCCCTTAATTATGCAGACTTAATATACTTAATATATAAACAAAATGAATGAGTTACAAAAAAAAAAAACTCACCCCCTCACAGTTGTCATAAAGGGTAATATTACATGTTGTGAATTAGGCACAAAGTTTTCATGAGAAGTTTAAATGTGCATATAAATACGAAAAACATACACAATTATTAGTGCATGAGACCCATTATTTTTCCAAAATAGATATTTGGACTAGATATTTGGACTAAAAACATTTTTTTGTTGTGTATAACTTTAAATAGGACTAATCAGTGACCTCTACATTTAGGAAACTGTACATTGTAAAAACATCTTAATTTACAGTTTCTGTATTTTGTGATTCACAAGTGTTTTCTGTTTATTTACAATGGTGAATTGCATTATGGGACTTTACAGTTTAACAAAGTGACTTTTATTAACATTTTAGTAGTTTAAAATAATATAACGTATAAGAAATAGTATAGAGATAAATAAGTCTGTAAAATAACAGAAAATATACTGCAATTCAATACAAAGTTTTGTACCGTATTTTACAACACCAACCCACACAATATATCAAGTTAAACTGTTAAAAATATTAATAAAAGTTGTTGGAAGACAGATCAAGTTCTCATAATGGAATTTGAAAACATAAATAAATGGGAAAAAAATATTCAAAAATAAAAACATGAATCACGAAATACGGAAAACTGCTGATTTATGGATATTTTTTAAAGTGCAGGTTGCTCTCTAATTTTCATCTCGACTGATGAGTAGAACATTACATATTCCAGATAGCTTTCCCCAGATTTTCCCTTGAGTAATATACTGTAGAGTCTAAGAGCAATGTTTTATGGTGTATGAGGTGATGTATGCATCACACCTGCGCATATTTTGTGCAGGTGGACGAACACAGGACTGAGAAGAAACAGCTGGAGCAGTTTCAGCAGAGACAGGGTCTTCTGGTCAAGCAAAGAGATCAGCTTCAGTTTGAACACAGTCGTGCCATTCTGGCCCGCAGCAAGCTGGAGACGCTCTGCAGGGAACTTCAGAGACATAACAGGACACTGAAGGTGAGGACACTTCTATGACAGCTTAACAGATCTGAGCTGGGAAAGAAAGAAAAGTTAGGCTGTGATATCACAGTGTAACATTGTGCTTTTTTCTTACAGTCTAAAAATCAGATTGTCATTTTCTGAAAACTACATACGATATGAAACTTTTTTTCGAACATATTCATATTCTTTTTTTACTGCTCACATTGATCAGAAGCGTAAGTGAAGACATTCAAAATATTTTTAAATAATTATAAATGATTTCCATTTCAAATTAATTATTTCTTGTCATCAGAAGGAACAGAAATGTATTAAACAAAGAAATTAGGCAGCACAATATTTTTCAAAATTATTAATAATAATAATCATTTTGTGGTTTCTTAAGCATGTTACATTAACAACAGAGTACTTGCTGATGAAAATTCTATCATCAGCTATGCCATATATTTTAAATTATAATGTATTATAGTAATGTTTTATATTACATATTCCTACAACACCAAATCAGAAAAAGTTGGGACAGTATGGAAAATGCAAATAAAAAATAAAGTAGTTATTTCTAAATGTACTTTGACTTGTATTTCATTGCAGACAATCCAACAAACATTATTTAATGTATTCCTCATGATTTTTATTGTTTTTAAACATAAATAAGCACATATACCAAATTTGGTTCTTGCAACAAATCTCAAAAAAGTTGGAACAATAAAGCATTTACCACTTTGTAATGTTGCCATTCTTTTCAAACACCCAAAAAAAAAACGTTTAGGGGCTGAAGATACCAAGTGATGAAGTGTTTCAGGGGTAATTTTGTTCCATTCTTCGAGCAAACAAGTCTTAATGTGGGCAACAGTACGGGGTCTTCGTTGTTGCATCTTGCGCTTTGAAATGTGCCACAGATTCTCTGTTGGAGACAGGTCGGGACTCCAGGCAGGCCAGTCAAGTACCTGTATCTGCTTGCTCCACAGCCAGGACTTTGTAATGAGTGCAGAATGTGGTTTTGCATTGTCTTGTTGAAATATGCTTGGCGTCCCTGAAAAAGATGGTAGCATATTGTGCTATAAAATCTCTATGGACTTTTTAGCATTTATGGTGCCAGCACAGAAGTGCAAGTTACCTTTACGAGGGCACTTGACCATGACAGACCCTGGCTTTTGGACTTGTTCATGGTAACAGTCTGGATGATCCTTTTCTTCTTTGGTCTCGAGCACACGGTGTCCATTTCTCCCAAAAAACACCTGAAATACTGATTCATTGGATCACAGTACACATTTTCACTGTGTGATGGTGCATCTCAGATGTCTCAGAGACCAGAGAAGTCTATGGTGATTCTGGACACTGTTAACATAGGGCTTCCTTTTGGCACAGTACAGTTTTACCTAGCATTTGTGAGTGTAACTATGTATTGTGGTACTTGATAAAAGTTTGCCAAAGTAGACCAGAGCTCATGTGGTGACATCACTTAAAGATGAATGACGATTATTGATGCAGTGCCGCCTGAGGGAATCGAAGATCACAGTTGCCCTTCTCCTTTACGCACTGAAATTCATCCAGATTCATTGAGTCTTTTTATTATGTTATGTACCATTGAAGGTGAAATATCCAAACGTCTTCCTATCTTTCTTTGAGGAACGTTAGTTTTAAACATTTCAATAATTTTCTCACATATTTGTTGGCAAACTAACGATCCATCTTTCGGCCCATCTATGCTCCTAAAGGAATAGACTCTTCTTGAATGCTGCTTTTGTACCAAATCATAATTACAATCACCTGCTGACATCACCTGTCAACCACCCTCAAATCACATCATTATTTAACCAATTTACCTGATTACTAGCCCTAAATTGCTCTTGTACCAACTTTTTTGGAATGTGTTGCAGATCTTAATGACAGGTAAGGATGTATATTTACAATTTTAATGAAGTTTAGACAAAACATTGACCAGACAAAACATGAAATATTCTGTGTTTATACTGCGTTTTCCATACTGTCCCAACTTTTTTCCCATTTTGGGTTGTATATATTTGTATAATTTATTATTTACTATATATTGGGGGAATAATGCATTTTTATACGTCCATAGAAATAAAAAAAATAATACACTCAAGTGTTTTGTCATTCAGGATTCTGTCTATGTGAACGACAATAACACACCTTATAGCAGCCTCTGTGGCGTGTTGAAGAGTGTTGAGCATCTGACTTGTTGTCCTGTTATCCCGTTTCCCATGTCAATGTTTTGATTGCTGAGATTGAGTCTGAGGAAATGCTGTCTTTGAGCCCAGTGGGACATTACTGCAGTGGCTCTGAGTCTCGGCCTTCTCAGACTCAAAGCGCTGCTGACAGGTCACTGTGACGAGAGGGATAGTGTTACTGAGCTTCAGTGCCATTTGCCCTTCTTTTATAAATCAAAAGTCAAAGAGAATGTTTCACTGGCTCAAATCACAGCAGAAGCCGTGATCTCCTGTTATGTCGCTGCAACTACAGCTATCTCTGCTAAACTCTGCGTTATGGGTGTTGTTGTGCACTCAATTCCTTAAAAATATTACTTAATTAGGCTTTAATTAATAGTTAATTAGGTTTTATATTACACGGAGCAAACTGAGACCACACAATAATATCATGTGAATCTAAAGCCCTGTTTACACTTTGTGTTTATGTTAGAGCTGTGAAGCAACTAAAACATTTAATTAATTGCATGATATGCTGATTAATTTATCTTATTAATCACATTTAATTACATATAAATAATGGCTAAGAAGCGTATCCCCAAAATAAAAGTTAAAATTATGTTCTATGAAAACTGAAAAAATATTGCACAAAACAGCTTTTATTACAAACTTCATTGAACGTTAGTCTATCACTTTCAGTTCTGTGATGATGCTACACAAAATTCACTGTTTGGTACATATTTCGGGTTGTAGGTCAGGATTTAGTTCAATTCAGGGATTGGGAATGGGATTGATGGAGGGATGGATGGATGGATGGATGGATAGATGTAGATAGACATTAGATGTATAGATATTAGATATTAGATATATAGACATTGGATGGATAGAATTAGATGTAGATAGACATTAGATGTATAGATATTAGATATTAGATATATAGACATTGGATGGATAGAATTAGATGTAGATAGACATTAGATGTATAGATATTAGATATTAGATATATAGACATTGGATGGATAGAATTAGATGTAGATAGACATTAGATGTATAGATATTAGATATATAGACATGATAGATGGATGGATGGATGGATGGATGGATGGATGGATGGATGGATGGATGGATGGATGGATGGATGGATGGAAAAGTCACTGGTTCGAGTCCTAGTTGGGTCAGTCGGCATTTTTGTGTGGCGTTTGCATGTTCTCCCCGTGTTCGCGTGGGTTTCATCCGGGTGCTCCGGTTTACCCTACAGTCTAAAGACAGTGCTGGATAAGTAGGCAGTTTATTCGACTGTGGCAGTTTATTTTTCCTGATAAATAAAGGACTGAACCGAAGGTAAATTAATGAATAAATCATAAATGAGAATTGGGAATGGGTAATCCGGACATATACAGTATTTTTCAGTTTATTTATTTTTTTATTCAAGATATTTCTTAAACATTTGCTCATTGGATAAAATCATTTTGCTATACAACCAATAACATTGCCTCAGATTCAAGATTTTCATACAGTTGTGCCAAATAGTCTCCTATTCTAAGATCAATTGTTGATTTATTCAGCTTTCATTTCATGTATAAATCTCAAATAAATGATCCTTATGACTGGTTTTGTGTTCTAGGGTCGCACTAAATAGTATTAGTAGTTTGTTTCCAATAAAAACAACTGCAACCTCAGGTATGAAGGCCACTTGCAACTAAGCTCCCATATTTTTATTTTTACAAAAGCTGATTCCAGTTGTCAGATATAACAGGTTCACTCATTGCTTTTTTACTCTGCCAAATGTGTGTGTAATACGAAAGGTGTTATGAATCTTGCACAAAGCACCTGGAGCCGTTTTCTCTTTGCCGTTCAGCAACTGATTTCAGTCCATTTGTACTATTCAATAAACAGCTGCTGGAGGACTTTACAAGAAAAGGCTGCAGTTTCTGTCCCAGCTTTTATTCTCCCTCTGTTTTTGTGGTCTGTAAGGTGACTCAGAGGAGCTTTCTAATCATGTTTGTGTTGTTTTTTTTCTCCTCCGGGCATTGAAGATATTAAACTCTTGCTCTAATATGAACTCTGCATGTCTTTGGAAGTTGCCGCTATTCCTCCCTGGAGGCTGGCGTTGACCTTGTTCGCTCTCCAATCAATTTTATTTAAGTGTTCTAGAAGCCATTTAATGAGCAGGTCAGAGCAGAACATCGAAGCCCTGTGTGTAAGGTGCGACTCTCAGCTATGAGGACGGTAAATTAGATTTAATCTGGGGTCATTTCCCTTAGCGCCGTTCACCTCTCTGATGAGCGTGTGTAAGTGGAAGAACAACTTCACCTTTCTCTGGCGGGAGTCTTAGGCTCGCGGCGTGTGTAAACACAGGCAAACAAACAGCTTCGGCTCTTGAGACGAAAGATCCATGCTTGGATTCCTTACGATTAGCTGAGTCAGTAAGCCGGCGTTTCTGAAACAAGAGCTCATGTTTACTGAGAGCACATACTGGATGGCTTGGTTAGCATTCAGCCATGTCCAATTTCAGATACTAAAAGAGACGTTGTTTACTTCAAGTCTCATTAATATGTCATATATATATCTCATTAAGCATGACATGTTGTTGATATTATTAGCCTTATATAATTTCTACTGTATATCCTGTTACTTTCCACTATATTTATTAAATACAGTGTTGGGTAAAGTTAATTTTGATTTGTATATATATATATATATATTTAAGTTTTTTACTTTTTAAGCAAAATACTGCGAAAGTGTGATGTTAATTTATATATATATATATATATATATATATATATATATATATATATATATATTTTCCCCTACACGTATTAAATAATGTGATAAAAGCACCTCGCAATAGGTTGTCGCTTTATAATTATAATAATTCCATACATTTATATAGCGCTTTTCTGGACACTCAGAGTGCTTTACACATTGGGGGTGAACCTCCTCATCCACCACCAGTGTGCAACATCTACCTGAATAACGCGACGGCAGCCATATTGCGCCAGACCGCACACCAGCTGATTCGTGGAGACGCGACAGAGTGATGAAACCAATTATGATATGGGGATGGTTAGGAGGCCATGATGGACAGAGGCCAGTCGGTAAATTTGGCTAGGATGCCAGGGTTAAATCCCTACTCTTTTTTGAAGGACATTCTGGGATTTTTCACGACCACAGAGAGTCAGGACCTCGGTTTAACGTCTCATCCAAACGTTCACTGAGTCCCCTTCACTATACTGGGGTGTTAGGACCCACACAGACCGCAGGTTGAGTGCCCCCTGCTGGTCTTACTAACACCACTTGCGGCAGCAACCTAGCTTTCCCGTGTGGTCTCCCATCCAGGTACTGACCAGGCGCAGCCATGCTTAGCTTCAGTGGGCGACCATGTGAGAGTTGCAGAGAGATAGCTGCCAGAAAATTAATACTTAATTAATACTTTTATATTATAATATTTATTAATACTTTTAATTTACAGATTTTTATATGAAGGTCACTTTCTTTCATAATGCATAATATATTTTCGCTAGTTCTCAGATGCCATTTATTTACTGATGTTATTATGTTTATATTTCCAATTAGCTTTATTTTAATACTTTACATGTACATTTTAGTTCAATGTTTGCTCATTTTTGAAGGTTTTAGTATTTCTGAATCTATAATATTTCTTTGTTTAAGTACTGCGAAAAAAAATGTTATTTATTTATATGTATTACTTTTTTACCCAACACTGATTAAATAATGCTGTAAAAGAACCTTGCAAAAGGTCTTCGCTTACTTTATTAATACTTTTAATTCACTGATTTATACACGAGTATCACTTTCTTTTATACTGCATAATACATTCACTAGTTCTCAGATTCCATTTAGGTGTTGATTTAATATTTCTATTTCCAATTAGCTTTATTTTCATACTTTCCATTTTAGTTCAATGTTCACTTATTTTTGGAGGTGTTAGTATTTCTGTATCTATAATATTACTCTTTAAGCAAAGTACTGCGAAAGTATGTTATGTTATTTATTTAATTCTATTACTTTTTTACCCAACACTGATTAAATAATGTGGTAAAAGCACCTTGCTAAAGGTCTTCGCTTACTTGCTTTATTAATACTTTTAATTTACTGATTCATATCCAAGTGTCTCTTTCTTTAATAATGCATAATACATTTTTGCTAGTTCTCAGATGCCATTTATGCGCTGATTTTATGTTTATATTTCCAAGTAGCTTTATTTTCATACTTTCAATTTACATTTTAGTTGAATTTTCACAATTTTTTGAAAGTTTTAGTATTTCTCTGTTTGTAATATGCTTTCTTTAATGCATTAAGTTTTCAATGTAGACATTTTAATGTTGACATTTTTATTTTAGTTCATTGAAAATTAATCATTTTAATAGATTAATTTTAGATAATTGATCAATGTGATGATCAATTTTTTTTGTTTTATTAAAAAAAAACAATGTCAGTTCATTCCACCGTAGCGACCCGTGATGATTAAGGGACTAAGCCGAAGGAAAAACAATTGATAGAATGATTAAATTAACCAATATAAATTATCAATAACGCAAGTTTTAACTGACAACATTACATGTTTAAGTTCAATTTGATTCACTTATGAGAGTCAGGTCAAGTTAATGTCATATAATGCATGATGTTATATAATACAAAACATTATTTAAAAAGTTGTTGATTAAAAATGTACTCACTTTCATGTAGTTCCAAATCTTTTTGAGTTTAACTTCTGGTCGAACACAAAAGCAGGGTTTTTGCTAGAAGGGATACAGCCTTGGACGGAAGATAATGAAAATTATTTACATTATTCAATAATTTACCCATTAATTGTATTTTATTAACATGTGCCCCTACCACAATCATCACAGTAATGTAAATACAGTAATTATACCAAGTATTATTCATATTATTTATTAAATTATTTTTGTATTTTAGTAACGTCTACTTCCACCCCAACCCTAAACAAAACTCTAAACAGAAACAGAAACATAAATATATTAATTATTGGTGTACAGTGTCGCGAAAATTATGCTATATTGACGTAACCATATCTGTATCCCATCTAGACATTACTAAAAAGCAGATATGTTGAGAAATGTTGAAAACTGATTGACATCAATTGGAGAAAAATAGTTCTATGGAATTTAGTGGCAACCAGTTTTTGTGTTCAACAGAGGAAAGAAACTCAAACAGGTTTGAAATATGTGAAGAGTAAATAAATTTCTGGGTGAACTATTCCTTCAACTGAACCCATTTACTGTAGGCTGTAACTTTAAGCCACAGTACGAGTAATCCATTCTATTCCACCAATGTTTAAAATGCCATTTCCACAATACATGATTTATCCATCTCGCACCCTGTCAGAGCACTAGACCTAGATTGCTTTCATCACTCAAGGCTTCATATGCCCATATTTGCCATGCTTTCCTTCTGTGTTTCTCCCTGTAGGAAGAGAGTCTGCAGAGGCTGCGGGAGGATGAAATGAAGCGGAAGGAGATCACCACTCATTTCCAGAGCACACTGGTGGACATTCAGAGTCAGATCGAGCAACACAGCAACCGCAACAACAAGCTGTGCAAGGAGAACAGCGAATTGGCCGGCAAACTCAAGACCATTATAGAGCAGTACGAGCGGAGAGAGGAGGTCAGGAATCAACACATTTCATCTACAGTTAAAGTCAAATTTATTAGCCCTCCTGAAATTGTTTTTTCTTTTTCAAATATTTCCCAAATGATGTTTAACAGAGCAAGGATTTTTCACAGTATTTCCTGTAATATTTTTTCTTCTGGAGAAAGTTTTATTTGTTTTACTTCGGCTAGAATAAAAGCAGTTGTTAAAAACATTTTAAGGTCAAAATTATTTAGCCCCTTAAGCCATATATTTTATCGATGGTCTACAAAACAAACAAATATAATACAATGATTTGCCTAACTACCCTTACTTGCCTAGCTAAGCCTTTAAAATGCACTTTAAGTCAAAGAGTCTTGAAAAATATCTAGTAAAATATTATTTACTGTCATCATGGCAAAAATAAAACAAATCATTCATTCATTCATTTTCCCTTCGGCTTAGTCCCTTTATTAATCTGGGGTCACCACAGTGGAATGAACCGCCAACTTATCCAGCACATGTTTTACACAGCGGATGGCCTTCCAGCCGCAACCCATCTCTGGGAAACATCCATACACACTCATTCAAACACATACACTACGGACAATTTAGCCTACCCAATTCACCTGTACTGCATGTCTTTGGACTGTGGGGGAAACCGGAGCACCCGAAGGAAACCCACGCGAACGCAGGGAGAACTTGCAAACTCCACACACAAACGCCAACTGACCCTGCCGAGGCTCGAACAAGCGACCTTCTTGATGTGAGGCGACAGCACGACCTACTGCGCCACTGCGTCGCCTAAAACAAATCAGTTATTGGAAATTAGTTATTAAAACTATTATATATAGAAATGTGTTGAGAAAATCTCTCCGTAAACAGAAATTAGGGAAAGAATCTATAAGGGGGCTAATAATTCTGACTTTAACTGTACTCATTGAAGTTCACGCATTATGCTTTCATAGTGTTTAAAGGTGCAGTATGCAATATTTGGATAATGCTTTGGACAAGTGTTGGTCAAAAGTAATATATTGCAATTTGAAGCCTATCTTACTCCTAAAATTACATAAGAAATCCTTTCACATTACTCTCCTTAAAAGAAACTAAACTGTAAAAAAATCATTAACTATTAATTATTAATTATTAACAGTTTCCGTATTTTGTGATTCACAAGTGTTTACTGTTTATTTACAGTTGTGAATTGCATTATAGGACTTTTACCTCAGCTCTGTCAACTTTTTAATGTCGAAACTAATTATTTGAATTAAAATTCAACTCAATAGTTTAACAAAGTGACTTTTATTGACATTTTAGTAGAGATGGTCCGATCAGGATTTTTGCAGCTGATACAGAGTACCGATTCCTTGTCATGGTGATCGGCTGATACCGAGTACCGATTCTGATGCTTCAAGCTTTATAATGCATAAAGCACATTTTCCCACTAAGTATGATACTTAAATGAAGATCTCTCCTTACCCAAGATTATTTAAAGGATGCTGCTTATAATCCCGTAAACAAATGGTCTCTTATAACCATTAAGTTGTGAACATGTCAGTCAAAAGCAGCATTACAGAAAATACAGAAAAATTACAAACAATGCGATTAAGTTGAAAATGTGTTCTGACAAACTAACAACAACTTAAGCCAGTGATATAAGAGATGGGGCAGTAAGCTACGTTGTGTTTGCACAACACCATCTTCAACTAAAAATTCACAGTTAATTGCTAAAAGATCTTGTAAATTAACACAGGCTGATTAGAAATTTATGCCTCAGTTTTATGAATCTGCAAAAACACACTTCAACACACAACAGAAAACAGTTTCGAGGTCAAAGGAACAGGTATGACACCATATGAAGTATGACGCCAACGACTTTTGTTCCTTTTCACACTACTGACATTGTATCAAGAATTAGAGGATAATTTTCATGCAGTTCTCTCCACAGCACCAAAATAAATACTACAATACAATTAAACGATGTCTATAATGTATAATCGAATACGTTTGGCTCACCAATCTGTATCCATAAAGACAATATTTCTAGCATGTCAGGTTGCTTAATAGCTCATTTTGTTTAGTGTTGTACTTGTGATGTGGAGAACTCCAGATTGAGTCTGGTAAAGCACGGTTCCACAAAAGAGACAAAAGTAATGTGAAATCGAAGTAAACATTGCATGGTCATGCATAGAATCAGAATCAGAAAGAGCTTTATTGCCAGGTATGTTCAAACATACAAGGAATTTGTTTTCGTGACAGCTTCTACAGTGCAACAGAATTACAGACTTGCAGTGCTCTGTAGCGTCGACCAGAAGGTAAAAGTTCAAAGAGGCAGTATGCTGGGTGTGAGGGGTCCAGAGTGATTTTGGCAGCCCTTTTGCTCGCTCTGGATAAGTACAGTTCTTGGGGAGTAGGAAGGGTTGTACCATTGATTCGCTCAGCAGTCCGAACTATTCGACGTAGTCTTTGGAGATCGTATTTAGTAGCTGAGCTAAACCAGACAGTTATTGATGTGCAGATGACTGATTCAATGATGGAGGTGTAGAACTGTTTCAGCAGCTCCTTTGGGAGGTTGAACTTCCTCAGCTGACGAAGAAAGTACAGCCTCTGTTGAGCTTTTTTTTTTTAGTGCAGTTTTACCTTACGTTTGCTTTTAAATAACACTATTGAATGGGTTTAGGCCAGTAACCTTTTACAGATTTGCAAACAATGTAGACAGTGCCCTCTAGTGGATTTGACATCTGAAATGTGCGACAAAACATACAGGAAGGAAAAACTGGTTTCATATTCGCAAATTCATTCATTTTTGACAATTTGTGAAACGGTGCCTATATTGTTTACCATGCTACTTTGAATATTCACTCTGAAATAGCATGACTTCAGAACAACATTAGCACTATTTCATTTATTTACTATGGACAATGTTGTACTTTGATAGTCATTGGCTGCTAATATGATTTCCATATTTAGAAATTGCAAAGAATATTTTTGTGAAATTACATTATTAAGAGAAAGTCAAATGTCTGAATATAAAACTAACTTTACCTCAATCAAAACATACCTGGCGCGACGTAATTCAGGTTTCGCAAAAATGTAGACTGAGGAATTTATTTTGAATGAGCCTGGGTATGTATACTTGGTTTTTTTCTTCTCTTTTTCCAGTTCCCTATTCACAGTCATTAAAGAAATGGTGCTTTTTTTAAATTGCGATTTTCGTGCAGCTCTGCATTTCATGCATTTTGATCATTTATTTGCACAACAATGGCAATTTGCTTCACGTTTTTGAAAAGATATATTTTTTTATTGCCTCTGCATTCATAAGATGCAAAAACGGGATTTCCTGAAAATGGTGACATCATGTTCAGTCTACAGACATGACTGAGTACTTAACAGATAACAAACTACAGCATGGTATATGAGCAGGCACATAGCGTTTCTTTTCAAGGTGACATTGCCAACTGCCTGCCTGACATGCAGAAAACAGCATTTTATTCTATTTGTGTTTCTATGTAAGTGGATCACTTTGACAAATTAGTTGTCTACATGCAATTGTTTTTAAAAAGCACATTTAGCACATTGTTGTCACATAAATATACTCTAGAGTTGATGATTCAATGCATTTTATAAGAAAATGTTTTTTTTTACCTTGGAAGGATGTGAATCTATTGAAAAAGACTTTCTAAAAACAGCATAATAGGGGCACTTTAAACTTCACACATAAGCAGTGCTTCACCAGGCCCAGCGTTCACAGTGTTTCTGCTGCATAGAGGACTCTATTTTCAGCCACACTGCTGCTGTGCTCTTCAACACAGCACAGACAGTGTGAATACTGTAACCTGTTAATGTGAGCCCAGAAATAAATATGTGCTTGTGGTGGGAAGCAGACCAAAGACCTGTGCAGCCAGTGGACAGCGAAAGCCACGAAAATGAACCGACTTTTTCAAACATCCCAATATCTAGCACATCTGTCAAAGCGATTGGGCCACAGATCCATTTAAAGCTGCACCCCAAGGCACAGTGCGGATTACATTTTGGTTTGCTTGCACTATAAGTGATTGTAAGATGGCTAAAAATGCATTGGATTGGATCTTGTTACCTGAGCCATTACCCACTTATGTCAAACTCTGCAACAACTCTGACAGTCAAAAGCTGTTCATAATTAACATTTTGTTTAATCTTTAAACAATTATTTTTTGATTGTTCAGTGAGCAGTAATGCGGTCGATGTACTGGTCCGTTGTGGTAAAGAAGGAGCTGAACCAAAAGGTAAAGCTCTTGATTTACCAGTCAATCTACATTCCTACTCTCACCTCTGGTCATGAGCTTTGGGTCTTGACCGAAACGACAAGACCTCGGATACAAGCAGCTGAAATGAGTTACCTTCCCAGGGTGGCAGGACGCACCCTTATAGATAGGATAAGGAGCTTTGTCACCCAGGAGAAGCTCGGACGAGAGCCGCTGCTCCTCCACATTGAGAGAAGTCAGCTGAGGTGGCTCAGGCATCTGTTTCGGATGCCTCGTGAACGCCTACCTAGGGAGGTGTTCCAAGCATGTCCCACCGGGAGGAGGCCTCGGGGAAGACCCAGGATTATATCTCTCGGCTGGCCTGGGAACGTCTTGGGATGCCCCCGGAGAAGCTGGAGGAAGTGACTGGGGAGAGGGAAGTCTGGGGTTCTCTTCAGAGACTGCTGCCCCTGCGACCCAGACCTGGAAAAGTGGATGAAAATGACTGAATGAATGAATGTTTATTCATAAAACTTCTCACCAAGACTGCTCAAAATATATCAAATAAATCCAATATAGTTAAATTTATGTACATTTTAGTAAGCAATTTATTCATGCAATCCAATGATGATACCACTGGTGGTCAATTAGTAATGAGCAATTCCATGCAAATGTTAACCTCGCCATGAAAAAATTTTAGTTTTCGCCAAAACAGCAAAACCGTTTCTGCGTTTTTTGTGTAGGCTTGTATTTTACAGTGCTTTAAAAAATACTCAAAAATGTCTCTGTCAGTGTTTTCAAACAATTACATTTGATTGACCAAAGTCATACAAGTGGCAATTTCACACCTGTCACATCCATAACGGAGAGATTTCACATCCATAACGAAGCTTTTTTCCTCGTAAGTGCAAAAATGTAAAATCAAATAAAATCAGCCATGTTTGTTCTATAGTGAGCCAACTTTTATCCTTTTGATTAGCATTGTTTCTTTTGGGTTGTGCAGTTTAATTCACAGAATTTCTACAAAGTATTTTATATACTGTAAACTTGCAAACTTTTTTGTCACATACACAACGCGTGTTTATTTTCCTCATTTAAAACATAAAAAATGCTTACAGATTGATATTTTTCAGCTCCCACAACTCTGTGGTTAGTTGTTTTGAAAAATATAAACAGATGTTTCAATATAATGTTAACATATATTTCCTCCGTCAATTCATGTTTTGAGATTTTACTGCAAATGTCACATCCATAACGCTGGAATTGCTCTAATATTGAATCTTGTTGTTAACTAATGATCAATGTACTGCTTACAAAAAGCTATTATGTTATTTTTCATCTTTTCTTTTTGGAAAAAATATATAAATAATAAACAAACACACACACATACATAAATGAAAAGTAAATTAAGTAAATTAAATTCATTAATTCCTGTTAACCTACACAGATCTGAACTCCATCTAGGCATGGGCTTGTATACGTTTCTGACGGTATGATAACCTTGGATAAAAATACCACGGCTTCACGGCATTACGGTATTGTGATTACTGCTCTAAAATGTCTGGGTAAAACAAAAACTAAATAAATAACTTTATTCCCCATTGAACACAATTTATTTTATTTTAAAAAACATTTTGAATATTTTGGAGCAGTAAACATGTCAGGCTAAATAGTCAGTAGTAATAGTTTGCTTACAACACATAAAAATACATTTAAAAACCTTTACATATACCTTTGGAACGATAAAAAAGAAAATTTTAGCGGTTTTAAAACCTTGACTTAGGCAGCACGATGGCGCAACTAGTAACGCTCTCGTCTCACAGCAAGAAGGTCACTGGTTCGAGCCTCGGCTGGGTCCATTGGCATTTCTGTATGAAGTTTGCATGCTCTCCCCGTGTTAGCGTGGGTTTCCTCCGGGTGCTCCGGTTTCCCCCACAGTCCAAAGACATGCGGTACAGGTGAATTGGGTAAGCTAAATTGTCTGCAGTATATGTGAGTGAATGGAAGTGTATGGGTGTTTCCCTGAGATGGGTTGCAGCTGGAAGGGCATCCGCTGTGTAAAACATATGCTGGATAAGTTGGCGGTTCATTCCGCTGTGGCGACCCCAGATTAATAAAGGGACTAAGCCGAAAAGAAAATGAATGAATGAATAAAGCCTTGACTTTTCCAGATCGCAGTAAACCTTGAAACTGGTAATCGTCCCATGCATCTAAATGAAATCCATCTAAATTGATTTGAACAATACGGAAATTATATTAAATTATGTTGAAAATTCAGCTTAAAAGCACAGGGATAATTTCCATTTTACAAAGGCGTACATCAAACAATGTTTTTAACTAAGTGCCACAAGTGTATTTTGAAATACTCAAATCCTGCCTTGGTGAGCATGAGAAACTTTTCTCAAAAAGATTTTCAGTCACACCTCTTGACAGAAAATGTACGCTAACTTTACAGTAACTACGAGTCTGGCAGAGCTGTAATTTCACAACACGAAGCTGAGGAAAAACTACACCCTCACTCACACCTTTCAAACCTGCGACATTATGCACAGCAGACACACGTTTCTGACTTTGACTCGGTGATTCGCGCCCTGTTTGACAGTGAATGCTGCACCTTGTGGAAGACTCTTGAATTCGGTGTCTAATCGCACGAGGATCCACCGGAGGAAAGACAAGCCTGATGTGAGGAGAAGTTAAGCTCAATCTGTCATTCTGAAGGAAACCACAGAGATCGTTCATTCACAGCTGTGCTCTCGACTAAAACAGGCCGCTTTTTGGGCAAGACGGCAGATTACATGATGTAATGGGTCTTTACTGCCCTCTGCTGGCTGAAAAAGTACCACGCATCAAAAAATGAGGCAGCGCGTCGTGTTTAAAGGTATAGTTCACCAAAAAGTGAAGATTCTGTCATTATTTACTTGCCCTCCACTTGTTTTAGTCAATTAAATTTATCATTTATGTTAAACACAACAAAAATATTTTAAAGAAACTGGAAACCTGTAAGTATTGACTTCCACTGTATTTGATGCACAGCTTATTATTAATAAGGTATATGCGGAGCTAGTGTTTCTTCCCATACTGATAAACTTCCGGTGAACAGTTACTGTGACATTTTTCCATTTTATACGGTTCCTTTTACAGCATCGATGTTGTAATATAATTAAAATGTGACCAGTTAAATAGATTTTGGCATTTATTTAGGTGCTCAAGCGTAAAACAAAATGAAAAGCCGTTTACACGCACGTACCCGTCAGGATTAGCAGGCTAGCGCAGAAACTTCATTGAATATACTGGGGTAAAATAAATGTTCATATTTTAAAGACATGGCGGGGGGGAAATGTAATTTAATGCAGTGCTTCTTGTACAATCTGAGACACACTTTATTTACTTCATTTCGCCTGTATGGACACGCTGGCCGTGATTACAGTATATTCAAAATTCTGCTTCATGGGTTCAGACAAACATTATCATGTCACCATATTACTCCTGTAGTTTAACAACGACTTTGGCTTCCTTTTAAGTCACGGATTGATTAGAAGACCTTGATTTTTAACCTTCAAAGCAGTGCATGGGCTATTACCTGGTTACATTTGTGATCTGGTGACTCTTGCCACTCCAGCCTGCAGTCTTTGTTCGGCATCGGGACTTACCCTGTATCAGCCATGCTGTAAACTCGGTAAGGCTTTCTCATACAGTGCGCCTTAGCTGTGGAATGGTCTCCCCATTAGCATTAGGAATGCCACTTCTTTGGACTATTTTAAGAAACATCTTAAGGCCCAATCCCAATTCTACCCTTTAGTCCTTCCCCTTACCCCTACTTCTCGTTTTGCACTTTTGTGTACTTTTTGTGTGTTTACGTAGATGAATATGGCCAGGGAGTAAATACACAGTTACGATCTTATTGCCACATTATATCATTATGATAACATGATATATGCCTTCAGTGATTTCCTGAAGATAAATACCAAAAAATAACACAACTGGAATAACTACAGCAGTCTCGAACATCAAACTCATATGAAGCAAGAGATCACCATAACATATGATGACATGTGCAGGTGCTGTAGTGGTGTCCCATTTCTTAGAGCTACATTTTGTAGTCCTTCCTATTCACACTCAGTTTCAAGGGCCAAGGGGAAGGGGTAGGGGTACAAGGTAATTGAATTGGGATTGGGCCTAAGACTCACCTTTTTAGTATTGCTTTTAACTTAGGATGATTATTTTTGTTAACTTTTTTATTCTATCTTATGGTTCATATTTTTATTGTTTTGTTGTATCTTTTATTGTTGTGTTATTTCTGCTATTGTTAGTATTTTGCCATGTAGCGTTTGAGTCTAAGAAGAGCACATTACAAATAAAATTAATTATTAATTATTATTATTATTATTATTATTATTATTAGTTTTTATGGGAGTCAATAGTTGGACTTTCAGTTTTCTTCAAAATAACATTTCTTCAAATAACAAAATAACTAAACGAGGTTTGGAACAAGTCAAGGTTGACTAAATGATGGCAGAATTTTCATTTTCGGGTGAACTATCCCTATAAGTTTTCATTTAGTCATTTCTTTTAGACAAATTTAAAGACTTTCATAATATACTTTCAAGGAGTTTCTTGTCATACTTTATCAATTTGTGTATGTAGACTTCAATTACATACATATTTTAAAAGGGTTTTTTTTTTGCTGC
Organism: Danio aesculapii; assembly: GCF_903798145.1. Taxonomy (NCBI): domain Eukaryota; kingdom Metazoa; phylum Chordata; class Actinopteri; order Cypriniformes; family Danionidae; genus Danio; species Danio aesculapii. The sequence goes on along the minus strand of NC_079454.1, from coordinate 37,755,773 downwards.
ATTGAGCCATAAATCTCCAGCAGCACTTCACAACAAAGTTCACCGTTTTATTCATATACAATCACAATTTTTTTTTTTACAAAATCTGTCAAGAGGGGGGTATTTTTTTAAAAGGTACTAATTTGTACTATTCAGGTGGACAATAATACCTATAGGTTACATTCTTGTACACTAGCACTTTTGGTTTGCACCCAGGTTCATTTGACGTCAGAGTACAGTACGTTTAGCAAGTATAAATGTGTCTACTGAACTCGGGTGAGCACCAATGAACCGTACCCGAGTCTGCCTTAAAGAGATGGTCTGGGGTACGGTTCACACAAACTCTGGTCCAGATCACTTCTAATACGAATGTAATCGTACCAAATAACAGAAGTAAACCACCAACTGTACAACAAACTATCGTTTTCATAATGTTTACTTCTTGTGTGTGTATCACGTGCTGTACCTGGCTGACAAGCGGAACTGAGCCAGGGAAAACACAGTGATAATGTCTGCTTGTCTCCAAAAACAGCTTCTGCAGACATCGAGTTATGTTCTGAACGTTTATAATATTTTTGCAGCAGATTGACATGAGTCGCTTTCTGTATGTCCAAAATCAAAAGATTCAGTAAAAGCAAAATGACTGTAATGTGCGTACATCTTTCCATTTTGGCGCTTTGCTTTGGTTTCATGTCCGTCACCTGGCAATACCCATACACACAACAGCAGCAGTTTGATGGGCATACTTCCATACTATTTAGTATGCTAAAATCAGTATGCGAGCCAAGTAGTATGTCCGAATTCATAGAATTTGAAAATCAGTATGCGAGAAGAACCCGGATGACTTACTACTTCCGGTGAGATTCTGAAGTGCGCATCCCATGCACGCTGCGCTATCCCATGATGCCCCATGAGACAATTCAAGAATGGAAGCAAAGAGCATAGAATCACTATGATTCTAAGCTCTTTGATGGGCGTGATGCGACGCAACTGACGCGGGTAGGTCACATGATCATGACAAAATGGCGGATGTAGTACATCTTTTCACATTCATACTGTATAGAATGTACTTTTCTAACGGTCGAGTAGTATGTTTAAAGCTCAAATGCAGTACCTACTGAGTAGTAGATGGTTTGGGACGCAGCCAGTGTGAACACAAACCAACCAAGAAGGTGGCAAGGGGGAACAATCGAACCTGGGTACGGTCCAGGCAATTAAACCAAGTTTGAAAGCACCCCTAATGTTCACTTTGTACCTTTAAGGAATGAGATAGACAGTTGTACTTTTTAGATATTACATGTACCTTCAAGGACCTGTTTGGAACAAAAACATACCTTTTGAAAAGGTAGCTCCCAATGGTAGCGCCCCAGTGACAGATTTTGTATCTAATTTCTAGTGTATCTGCATTTGAAAGATTTTTAGAGATATTTATTAATTTACTATCAGTCTGATATTATACAAAATTTTATTTGACAAAAATGTGAAAATTAATTCAGAGTATTTGCAGTATTTTTATAATTATGGAATATAAACATGACCAAAAATGAAACAAGAATTTTGAATCTGACTTCATCCAATGTTTTTTTTAATGGGCTAAAAACAGATTAGTGCAATTTTATTGAAAAATAACTCATTTCTGGAAAACTTGTATTGCGAACAATGTTTGTTATTCTTAATAAATCACCTAAGGAATTACGCTGGTACATATTCAGTTTTTGCATCCTGTTCACCTGCAGTGTCTTAAAGTGCCTTAATTTGATTTACACAAGAAGAACATCTTCCTGGAAGAAGAAGAACATTAACCAGTCACCACCCTCTGATTTTAGAAAAAAAAAGATTGATACTCAAGCTGTTCCAAGAAAAACAGAGGATGTTGGTCCTGGAAGATGTTCAGCTTGTGAAAAGCACATTGTGAGGTGACACAGACCATTTCCATTGTTAAAATGTTATGCTGCGTTGACTGATGCTGTCAAAGCTTCATTTCTAAGAAGTGAGAAGCTGGAAAAACAAACACCCTACAATTCAATAAAGAGC